>NW_024879202.1:163851-418261 GCF_018340385.1 Cyprinus carpio | reverse complement strand
ACGAAAAAATGGAAAAAGGAATTTCAAAAAACCAAAATCGGACCGTTATTTGATTTTGGTTTTATAATTTTTCGTTTTTGGATTCAGAACCAAAAACGGGAGAACGGCTCTTTTTTACCGTTTCTTTGTNCTCGTTATTTTGTTTTGTGTTTCAAACGAAAAAACAAACTATCAAAACGTACACGGACCTAACTTAAGCAGCTCCAGACACGTGAACAAGAGCACCAATCTCATTGACCAGACAGTTTTTAACCCGGCGTGTCAAACCAAAAAAAAACAAGCCCAAGGTGTTTTTTAAAAAAAATGACGCTTTTATGCCTCGCATTTGCACGTCAGTGTGCACACTCACATTGGCACCCTATGTTTAGTTAGGTGTTAAACCTTGGCGATAATCACGCACGATATTCATACCAGTGTGAACGAGCCTTAAGAAATCACCAGGCCTGGACGAGTGTCCTTCTGAATTTAAGAAATTTCATCTTAAATTAGCCCCCCGTTGCTTTTGGCTAAATTTGAGGAATCCTTAGAGGTTGGTACACTGCCACCAACACTGAGACAAGCATGAATAACTCTGTTGCTCAAAGAATGGAAGGACCCACCTATTAGCCTCCTCAATGTCAAAGTCAAGATCCTAGCCAAAATTTTGGCTGCTGGTTTGAAGGGGATTCCTCCTAATATTTCTCTCAGAAGTGCAAATTACATTAAAAGGATGACATTCCTTTTCTTACATTCATACTCTTTTTAATATTTTATATTCAAAGCAAAATAGCAGTCCTCTGAGGTGGTAATTTCCTTGTATGCCGAAAAGGCATTTGATAGGATAGTGGGAATATCTGGCTTTGGGGATGGATTAATATCTTGTATTTGTTTATTATATGATGAACCTCAAGCTTCCATATACCAATAACGTTAAATATGATTATTATTTCACTTTGCAATGTGGGATGTCCTCTCTCCCTTACTTTTTGCCATGGCTATTGAGCTGCTCTCAATAGCACTTCCTCTACGCTGATGATTTATTACTTTGTAACTGATCCAGTTACATCTATTCCTGCAATAATATGCCAACTTGATGATTTTGGTAACAGACATAAACTGAACCTGCAAAAGCATGAATGCCTACCCATAAATCAGTCTACTGCAACAAAAGCTGAACTGACATTACTTCTTTCATTTGGAGGTTTTCTTAAAGTGGAGCCAGCTCTGGCTCCAGTAATGCTGCTAGATTTGGCTAGCTTTGATGTCAGATCTGGGCCCGATGAAGCAGAGACACGGCACATTTAGTCACATTCCCCTTACCAAAATGTAGTATACTTCAAGTTTATTTTATTAAGTATACTTAAGTAAAGTTCAAGTATATTTTTTAAGTATACTTTCTTAAATGTCATTTTAAGTATATTTCTGAGGAGTACATAAAGCTCATTTCTGAGAAGTACATAAAAAGTAAACTAAAAGCATACTTTTCTATTTTTAGTTTAAAAGAAGTATACTACTAGCACACTTGAATAAACTTCTTTTTCCTAAGGGTCGGCCTGATTATGGAACATAAGTGCTGGTCTGATTTTGGCTGAGATTAAGATATGTCCATGCAGACTTATGTAACGGAGGCCAACGAGTAGGTGCTGTACAGGTAAACCTCACTCCCCTGATGTCAAGAGACGCACTAGTGACTGACCCTAGTGGCCGCAGTCATTTAGCCTCCTTGTTAGTGCGTCCGCCTCCCATGCTGGAGACTTGGGTTCAAGACCCACTCCGAACAAGAATGAGGTGTGGCGGTGAGGACCCGGAGAGAGGGGTTACATTGGTGCCAAGGACCCAGATGGGAGTGGGAGGTTTGTGGGGGGTGAGAGTAAGCAAACTCGGACCAGTTTAAATAATATCTTTTTACTCCGCCTACAGCATTTTCTTAGTGTATTTTTTAATTTTAATTCCTATTAATATTTTTTTCCCTTTATCCAGCATTCTCTTTTTCTCTTTAAATACATTTGGAAGTTCATTCCAAATTCATGTAATGAAACAAGCTTTAAAGTGGTTAAGGGAACTTTAGGAATATTTTTGCTTAATGTGTTTCAAGAGACATTGACGGCTTTTTGTACTAAGCACTGCCAGAAGACCAGAAGAACTTTGCTACCCTTTGTGAGTAAACATTTGATAATCTAATGATAGCTGGCCATCATATAAATAAACATTATTTTTGATATTATATATGTAGATCGGGTTTATCTTTCTATAATGAATCTGTACTTGTAAGTTTGTTGACACGTTGCGTTAGAGTTTAGCTCCAACCATAATCAAACACACCTGGATCCAGCTAATCAAGGTCTTCTTCAGGATTACAGGAAACTTCCAAGCAGGTGTGAGCTGGAGCTGGTTGGAGCTAAACTGTGCAAGAGCAGCTGCCATGTTCAGAGGCTGGAATGATCTGGTGGTTCATCTTGATGTGTGGCATTTCATGTGGTGCTTCACTGCAGGTCTGCACAGTGACAGCCACCCGCTACGGTATATTCATGGCAAATCTCTCTGCCTGCATTTTCGTCTGGGACGAAGGAGATGTGGCCCCGCTGGGAGGGAGGCTTAGTGCGAGGGAGCTGGAGCAACAGCAGGGCATCAGAGGCCACTGCTGCACACGTGATGTGGAGGAGACAGAGCAGCCGATCGGATAGATGCTGGAGGCTCTCAAGGACGCCAGGGAAACCATGGGCATCCCCTTGGTGGACCGGACGTCTCTCAAAGGCACCATCTTCTCTGCATCCAGGACCCTCCGTGAGTGCAGCTGTACACCCAGACAGGAAGTGTTACAAAGGGAGGGCCTACACTCTCAGTGCATCGCCGCGCTTTGGGGGTCCACTTCCCTGGAGTCTTAACATAACCACCTCAACCGCTTCATCCCAGGTAAGATTAAACATTTCACCTCAAGGTGTGTTTTTTCGATAGTCTATTTCATGTCATTTGTAAATATAAATTAGTGTTGATGTTACCTTTTTTAATCAAGGAACAAGCGCTAACCTGGAAAATTTCCAGTCTTGTCTGCTTGAGGGTTTGGAGTGGTGGAACGAGAACTGTGCTGCTGCTGCTGTCACACATGATGCTCCCTTGTCGCTGCGCTCCTACAGTGGCTCACCCAGCCAAGGCTTCCCCCATGAGCTCACAGCCAAGGTTTTTCTTGGTCAGCTGCCTTGTGCAAGACCACTCCAAGCTTCTAGACAGTACACAGGTATGTGTCTATACTACAATGCTTTGTTGTTTTTTGTTTTACAACCTTGTTTTCTATTTAATTTTTGTTTTGTCAGGGCGCAGCTCATAGGGGTGGGAGTACCCATGTGCTCTCGCAGCAGTCCTGGGAGCTCAGGGAGAACTTTGGGCAGGATCCAGATGTCCCAGACGGAATCCCAGCGGACTTGGGAGACGCTAGAAGATGAGGGATTTGGGAAAGAGGCGCCACCTGAGCCCCAAGAAGATGTATATATGCATACAAGCATCCTTTGCCATGCCATCACTTGGGGGACTTTTCCATCGACACTAACTGATCTTTCTTCTTCTTTCTTTTGTTAGGTGTGCAGAGGATTTGACAGAGTGGTGGACCTGGCCAGATACCTTGACGAGCTAAGGGAGAAGTCTTGAATCTTGGACAAGGAAGCCGCTGACATTGTTCGGCTGTGGGACAGACTGCCAGACAGTAACAGACAGACGGTGTTTCCAATCCACCGAGGCACAAGGAGAGACTTTTGTAAGGTAGGTTAAAGGCCAACCACTCCAAAACTTCCACTTGCCATGGAAAAGAGAGTCTGAAGCAGTAGAGTTAAACAATAAAACACAATGATCTTTAAAAATATAAAAAACCACTATTTTAAATCTTTCAAATACCCTATCCCACGCATCAAGAACAAACCTTCTCTCCCCTGCATCAGCACCCACTCTCTCTGCTCTGCTGGCAGGAACATCCATGAGCAGAACAACTCTGTGGAGGAAGAGGAAGGCAGCAGAGTTTTTTGGTCAAGAGCAAGGGTTGTCTCGTCCCCAGCAACCTGCACGTAAAGAGCACACATACACTCGATGTGGGCAGCCCAGAAAACAAGAGTTTGGGCACACCAGGGTGGGCAGCTTCTACTTCTGTGCCACAGCAGAGGGAAAGACACTAGAAAAGTGGCTGCAAGAGAAGAGGGAAGTCCTTCACTGTAAATAGTTTTGTTTGAAAATACTGTACATATTCTTTGCTTCTTTCTATTAAGAATTTTATTTTATTCTATTAACGTTTATTTGAATTTAATTACACAAACCTAACCAAACCACTCAAAATCCACTCAAGAATGCTCAAAACCATACCTGTCAACATTTGGATACCGAAATCCGGGAGACTCTGGGGGTGTGGGGCGGTTTGGGGGGGTTGTGGGGGGGATTTGCGGGGGCGGGACTCAATAGATGGGGGTTGGGTTTGGGGCGAGTCAGAGGCACAGTTAAATACACATAAACATAATACATAATTATTAATAAGAAATTATTGTGGTAATAATGAGACTTATTCATGTTTCTTTTTTATTTATTTTTTATTATAACAAACTTTATATTACATAAAAGGAACCACTGTGTGGTGCATGTGAACATGCAACAAGAACGAAATTTCATGTCGCAGGAACAACACCTTCATGTTAAACACTAAGTACAGTACTTCATGTATATAACATTAAGGTGTTTCTTACATTCAGAATTATAATTGTAAGTAGCAGACTGCTATAAGTACCCCTCTGGAGGGAGTGATAAAGTTTGAAATCGCGGGTGTGCCCCTTTGTGCCTCCACAGCGCGATTAGTGCTGTTGAGATTTATTGTGCTGTGGTACGTCTTTTTTTTCCCAACGTGGTCCGATACTGAAATCAGTTGCGTACATAACTTAGCAAAAAGCGTGGGAATTGTTGATGCAGCTTCGTGATAAGAAGTTAAATTCCTCCGTCCAGCTGTTGTTATATTTGCAGCTATATTTAGTTTTTTCGCCGTAGCATCACCTGAGCTTTCTAATGCCATTTTTAGTGACGCTTGATTCAAATTCCCCCGTCTACCTGCGCAGATATCAACTGTGCAACAGAGCTGTAGGTTGCCAGGTTGAGGTCACAAATGGGATCAAAATTGTATGATGTATCTATTGTGTGAGTAGGATTCGTTTCATACAATATTTGGCAGCTGGACAATAATGTATTTATGTGATTATTCATATTACGAGATAGGGCCATACAAATTACTACGGGAGTTTTCCCGGGAGAAATAACAAAACGGGAGGGGGGCGGGGGTCGGGAGATGGTGTGAATACGGGAGACTCCCGGGAAAAACGGGAGTGTTGACAGGTATGCTACCAGGCCATACGGAGACTGGTGGGGAACTGCCCAGCACTGAGGGGACGGACGAGGATTCAGCTGTTTGAGGTCAATCAGCAGACGCTTTCTGTCTGGTAAGTAGTTTTATTGAAAGCCAGCTATAAAGGTAATTTTACAATTCTCAGATTATGTTCATCCTATTAATTGTGTCATCTCAAAAAGGTACAACAACTACAGGAAGAAGCTGGAGGCAGATGTGCTGGCTCTGAGTGTTCCCTTGCCTCAGATCAGCATGGTGTCTCACACTCAGCTTCCTGTCGCCAGGCAGATGACATCAATGCCCTCTGCACCTGGGTCTTCGCTTAAACCTTTCCCCTACGTTGCAAATCCTGATCTGTCAGGTCAGGCCACACGACGTGGGCAGCGACCTCCTCCTCCTGCATCAGCACCCGCTCTCTCTGCTCAACAGCCAGCGTCTCTCTCTGCTCCGCCGGCAGCATCCCTCTCTGCTCCACCTCTGCCTACATAAAGGACATATGAAGTGTCCTAAATAATTATTACTACTAAATAATTAACTTTATGTCTGTTCTTTATTTGAGGACATTTGTTTGCCATCATAGAGTTCATGCAAACTGTCTTTAAAATATTTATTCTTTATTTTAGAACATTTAATGACTGTTCTTTTGTTTGAGAACATTTATTTGCCCTCTTAAAGGTTACATTAATAGATCACAACCATATTTCAGGTTTATCTGCCTTCATTAAGGCCATGTTAATTGTCTTACATGATGGTTCTTTATTTTAGAATGTTTATCTGCCTTCATGTCATTGTCTTAACCATTTCTTTTATTTGTGTAGCTTTTTTAATTATTCATTAGCATTCCAATGTTCCTGTTTTCTAAATAAATTATATACACTTTTTAAAATAAACTTGATTATAAAGGTATGAACTAGGTTTAATTTATTTAATATCAGTACATCTCACAGTCTGTTTTTTTGTTTATTTATTAAATAGTTCACACTAGAAACAAAATCTAAAAAGTATAAAATATATAACTGTGAACAAATTACTAAACACAAATATATAAATAAAACTAAAAAAAACAGCAGAAACAGTACAACAAAATGAAAGATAATAAAAGATTTATTAAATAGTTCACACTAGAAAAAAAATAAATGCTAAATGCAAATATTAAAACAAAAGAATTAACAGCAGAAACAGTACAACAAAATGAAAGATAATAGAAAAGATTAAAGTTCACATTAGAAAAAAATATAAAATATATAACAATTATAAAATATATATTAAGGTAAACAAATTACTATATACAAAAATAAAAAGAAAAATGTAAGAAACAGTATAACAAGTTAAAAAAATTATTTAAAAAAATAGAAAAAGGATATAAATGTAAATAAAATACTAAAGACAAATTAAAATAAAACAAAAATCAATGGCGGAAGCAGTATAACAAAATTAACAAAGATAAAAAAAGACTTATCGAATAGTTCACATTTTTAAAAAATTCTAAAAATATATACATGTAAACAAAATACTAAATACAAATATTTTAAAAAGTATTTAACAAAAATTAACATTCAATAGAGGAAACTACTTAGAAACAGTTTTACTAAATAGACAAAAATATACAAAAGAAAAACACCAAATACAAATATATATATATATATAGATATATATATATATATATATATATAATATATATATATATATAAACACTGTAATAAAATTAACAAAAACAGCAGAAACTAAACTACTGCTGAACTACTTGCAAACAAACACTGTAATAAAATTAACAAAGATAATAAAAGATTAAGATAAAGAAAACAAAACAAAAATTCAGTGGCAATTATTTAAGGGGGAGCAAGAGACCGCTGCTCTGCCAGCCAAAGTTCCACAGTCTTGCCCTCATAACTGCTGCAAAAGGATTTGCCACCGTACCGTGAGTGACCATAATCCTTCGTTTTGGGCTGCTGACACAGAGAGCAAGTCAGCGTTTGCATTTCTTTGGCCTTTTCTGAGGGAGGCCCTGTGCGATTTCTTCCTCTCTCTTCTTTTTCGTCCAAGCAGTTGTCCGAGGCACGTGGTCAACGTTGTCTGCAGCTGCAACCCTCTTCTGCTCAGAAAGCCATTGAGATACTGTCTTTCCAGCTGCAGTGGCACAGAAACCTTTTCCCCTAAAGAAACTGTGTCCAAACTCCAGTCTCTTTGGCTGTCCACACAATCTGCACGGATATCCCTTTGCCGTGCAATGGCTTTGTGATGCATTAGGGCTTTTTTGTCCTCTTCGGCCCTCTTCTTTCGTCTCCAGGCTGTGGCCCTTGGTACCCGTTTAAGGGCTGCAGCAGATACAGCTGATGGAGGAGGGATTGTGTATTCATGTAGGAACTGTTTAAGGCAAAAATACATATAGTATTACATTAGACATTTGTTGCTTCTTACATGAATTTATTCTTTTACATTCTTTCATAGTTTAAAGATCTCACCTGATACTCTGACATTTTTCAATTGACAAATTTCATTGTTTTTTTGTTTTTTGTTCTTTTTCTGAATCTGCCCTCTGGACCCGCAAAGCTGTGTTGTCCAGGTCCATTGAAAGCCTCTGGCGGAATTTCTTGCGTCGTTCCTGCCCTCTTTTTGAAATTACAGGAGGCCATCTCTGCTGTTTTGCCATCTCAAATGGGCCACAACAATTATACTCAGGGGAATGGGTGGGCCACAGGTGCCCAGGTAGCCGCAGGGAGGCCAATAGAGAAGATTGGCCGGAATCTTTTGCGCTATAGTGAAACCAATGTTCAGGTGAATGTTGCGATTAGTTTCAGCTGGCCCTGTGCTCTGATTGGCGGGTGGGATTAATTGTTTCAGATGCACCACGCTCCCATTGGCTGAAACCATTGATCCGTTCGTTAGGTTATGACTACATTTGGCTCTTCTAAAATAGATTTTTTTTTTGTATAAAAAGTACTGTTTCATTCATGATAAATTCTCATTTCTCCCCCTCTTTTTTTAAATATGTATAATGCATGCAGAAGCGGGAGAAATGGGGGTAATACTGACCCGTTGGTTGAGTTGTGACTACATTTGACCCCTCTAAAATATAGATTACTGTATAAAATGTTCATTCATGATCTTCATAGACAAGTACACTTAAAGTTTTTTTTATTATTTTTTTTTTTTATTTATTATCTTTTTAAATATGTGTACTGCATACAAAGGTGGGGCAATAATAATAATGATGGGGTAAAACTGAGCTATTCGTTTGACCCTTTACTTTGTTCATGTCATTTTTCTGCTGCAAATAATCTATAATGATGACAAGAAAATAAGTTTTTTAATCCACTCAAATTTGCCTATTACACATAATAATGTACATTTTATATAAATGTTTACTTTTATTTATGTGGCAGTGCTTATAACATTTGGGGCATTGCAGTGGCGTAGCGAGTCAGGCCTGGGCCTATATGAAATTACATCTGTACAGGCCTCCCCAAATGTTATGGGCTCCAACTCAGTTAACTTAACTTTGGCCCTATTGTAAGATTTTTCTGAAGTAAATAACGTTACGTGAATCGTGACTATTCACAAGCTGTTTTATTAAGGCTAATGCTTGGAAATTATGTTTAAAGTTTTCAAGTCCATTATTTGTAGCACGCAAGCCACTCAATTATCTCAGCTTTGTTACTACAAAGTCTCAATCTTTAAACATCAAACAGTAAATGTGTTTTTACACTTTTTAATGCGTGAGATAATTTGCCTCAGTTCAAGCTGCACATGAATCAATGATATTTTCCTATTTAATATTTGCAGCATGGAAAAAAACATGAATGTTTGAATGCATGTTGAAAGAAATCTGAACGATTTAATACAAATGAATGTCTCATAAATCGATCAATCCAAGTTTTCAAAAAGGTCAAAAGAACGACGGGTGCCTTTTTTTTAGTAGGCCTATAGGTGAAATTTTCACATTAACTGTACACAATACAACATGGTTTTACTATGGTAATTTTTACTTTATTCTTTAAAAAAATAAGATTAACATCATAATATTTTGTTATTTTTCAGTATGGAACAAATTCTGCCGTATAGGCTACTGAATGCAAACAATTTTGGCACAGACAAAAAACAAACAAAAAAGTAAAACCTAGTGAAGGGATATATTTTAATTATTTCTTAATAAACTAATGTTTTCTGAGTCAATGTTGCAAAAATGAATTTGACGAACCTGACTCGCCATCTCCTCATTGGACGTGCCTTTAGAGAGAAATGCATCTCACAAATTACATAATGAAAGACTATTTGTTTTCAATTTGAATTATTTGGTTTTAAAATAGTAATTTAAAGCATTCTATAGATATATTTATCATGTAGGTGAAGCAGTTCCGAATGATGTATCTCATTACCATTATGAGCAAAAATGACGGCCTATTTTTAAGTATCCACTGTTATTAAAAATTAAAAAAGCATGTGATCACGCTGACGCCTCTATGTCCTGCAAAGCGCGCTTTAGCTCCCGCTCTCCGCACAAACGATTGGATATGCGCCTAACAGCACTCATTTTATCTAGGAAAAAATGTGTAAATTAATAATGTGAAATGCATGAAGTGTTTTATATCTATTTATTTTAGGCAATTCGTGTTGGTTCGAGAACGCTAAATTGATCACCCTGACGCTACGCCACTGGTGCATTGCTTTAATGTTGCAGAATGGACAGCAAGCCTAATTTGAAACTACTTGAAAACAGACCAAAAATAGAAAGTATAAAGTGTATAAATGACAATTTATATTAAATATAAATATTTTAAAACAAAAATTAACATTAAATAGAGGAAACTATTTAGAAACTGTTTTATTTATTACACAGTTCACAATAGAGACAAAAACATACAAAAATACAAAGAATAAAATACTAAATACAAATATTCTTCTCGTTATTTCCCTATAGCGGATAATGAATCGGATGTCTCGCCCATAGGCTTACTTCGGTGTTGAAGAAAAATTTGTCTTTTTTCAGTTTATATATCTGTGATGTGTTTTTTCAGTAGAACAGATGTTCCTGCCGCTGCACAGAATAATCAGTTTATTAAACAATGTTGAATCAATGCAAAATAATCTAATGTAAGATTTGAAAAAAAAAAATCATATTTCAGCAGAGTAGTACACAATTCACCAGAGGAGGGCATTCAAACATCCTTTTAAATGCATATTGAAATATAAGAAACTTGGCAGAATGTTTATAGAAGCCAGTCTTTAAGTTTCATATTCTGCACACAATAAATAATAACATTGAAACATATGTTACTTACTGGCGCATGTTTTTGTGCATGATTGTTTTTGTCTGTCTGTTGCACTAATGTTTCATTTGGTTGACAAACATTTTATATTTAGTAATAAACTAATAATTTTCAATGGTTCATTCGAAAAAATGCATTAAAACTACTATATTTATATACTTCTGATCCCTGGTATAAATAGTTTTGCCTTTCAGACACAATCTTACACAAGCTAACATCTTTCATTGGTAGTTATTTTCAGAACATCACTGGACAACATATTTCAATATATACTTTGCCACATATAGAACTTGTTTTCGTTTCTAAAAATTTTTATGCACTTTTAGACTTTATTTTATAGTGGTGGTAATGACGTCATAATAACGCGCCGCGCTGTGTTTCGACTGAAGGAAGGTTTGTGTTTTTAGCCATTTAAAGTAAAGTGTTTAAATCGATTCAACCCGTTAGAGCAGTTTCATAGTTTTTAATAAGCGATGTAAAATTAATTATTGTTTAATGTAATACTGCAGCGCTTCATCTAACATTTATGAGCGCTAATTTGTGATTAAAACGCATCCACACATCTGTAACAGAAAAGAGCGCTTCACTTTGCTTCCTTTATCGTGACTCAGTTCACCTTGAACACGAACTGATGAGCAAGTACTAGTGATGGAGAAACGGAGCTCTTTTAAATGAAGAATATTGAATCAATCGCTTCGCGAAACGATTCAGTGATTCGAATCTCTTGAGTCGCCGCGCGCTGACGGTCCGCACAATGTAACACACGAAACAAAAACATGCGAGAATAACTCTTACTAACCTGTATTTAACAAGTGCACTAACGAAAACACGATATAATACATGCTATCTACAAATACAAACAATACACATCATAAATATCTAGATATGAACTTTCTAGATTATTTGTGCTAGTTTTTTTTTTATTTTTTATTTTTGGCTAATCAATCAGTTTAAGGTCATTTACTCTCACTGTGAGTGACTCCCTTGTCACTTCGCTGACTACTGAACTAGGGAGCTGATTGAGTCATTTAGTTTGCATGTATTTTTTTTCTTTCTGTTATTTATTATCATCTTAAATGTCACAGAAGACTGAAGCAACTGAGATCCAGGTGACACACAATTATAAAGATGGAGTTTATTAAGGAGGAGATTGAAGAAGTGAAGATTGAAGAAGTGTTCAGTCTGAAACAAGAAGATACTGAGACACAAACAGGTTGGTTTTTATTCTCAAAGATGAATTCACTCATTTGATCCTTGATAAAATATCCAGCTCTTCAGAAATGATTGACACGTCACACATTAAATAAGAGAACAAAAATACAGAAGTAGCTTAAACAAAACAATTATTTTGTTCAATATAAAAGTTTTTCTTCTGAACTGAAAACAATGGAAAACACCTTATAAACTTTTAAAGGATATAAGATAGAAAAACATGTTTTCCTTTGAGAAAGAAATGCAGTGAATGCTGTTTTAAATCATTTTTTTTTGTGTGATGCACATGGAATCTTAAGTATTCAAAATTCTTCATGAAAACTGATTATACTTGACCAGACCATTTTTTTCTAATATTTTAGAAGTAAATAACAGATTTGATTGTAATCAACCAGCTCTCTTGAGCTAAACTTCTAAACTTAAAGGCATAGTTCACCCAAAAATGAAAATTACCCCATGATTTACTCGCCCTCAAGCCATCCTAGATGTATAGGACTTTCTTCTTTCAGACCAGGGTCAGGAACCAGTCAGTATTCTGGATTTTTGTCAAAGAGCACAGGTGAGGTTCCCGACCCCTGTTTTAGACGAATCCAATTTGAGTTATATTAAGAAGCATTCTGGCTCTTCCAGTCTTTATAATGGCAGTGAATGGCTCTTTGAGATTCAATAGTCCAATAGAAGTCCAATAAAGTGCATCCATCCATCATAAAAAGTACTCCAAATGTCTCCGGGGGGATAATAAGGGCCTTCTGAAGCAAATCGATGCATTGTGTAAGAAAAATATAGTACAAGTTAGGTCCTTGTATGGGAAATCCACCCCAGAATAACAGACAAAAAAAAACATTTCACTTGATTAAACAGACCCTAAGATCACTGTGTTCCTGTCAAGCTAAAGTCAAGGACTACAACATGACATTTAGTTGGTTAAAATCTAATGGGTTTAATTACAGTGCATTTATTAAGCATTTCTCTAAAATTTCCAAACTCAATATATAGGTTTGATATTAAGGTTTTATCATGATAGACACAGATTTAACTGCTGTGACACACAACATGCCTTTATGTTAAAAAAAAAAAATAATCTTCTCATAAAAAAAACAAGAACATGGTCTTCTTTTTAATGAAACACCAAAGGTTATATAGGCTAATTATGCATTTCTTATAGCAGTTTGTTTACCATATTCTTTTCTAAGAAGAGATATTTATTTCTATAAACACATTTAGATTCATCTTTAGGGCTACTGAAGTTTTTCAGTCAAGAGCAGTGCGTGATTTTCTGTCTTTCTTTTGTTGCTTGATTAAAATCAATAACTCAGACAATAGCAACTAAATTAGGCTGCTATTCCTTTAAAGTGCCCCTATTATGGATTTTTGCATTTTACCTTTCATGCAGTGTGTAACACCGCTCTAAGTGAATAAAAACATCCTGCAAAGTTTTAAATCTGAAAGTGCACCGTGTATAAAGTTATTGTCTTTCAAAAGAAAGAGTCGACTCTGAGTCATGAAAACGAGTCGTTTTTAAAACGACTCTTCAGCTGTTTCATGGTGACGTCAAACTGAAACATTAGCATATTTATGCCCGCCCACTTGTTGCACACACAGACCCGGGGAAACTTGAATCTCTCCTCCCTCAAACACTGAAGCGGATTCCTGTAGAGAAGACGCTGTAGCACCGACCCAGTGTTTAGTGAGCGTGCAAGGATGCTCAAACACTCTTTCCAAAAATAAAACTGATGTAAGATGATTTTGAAGTTGGAGGAGAAAAGTGTTGGGACTGCGTAATATCACTGCGCCTGCTGTGGCCATGTTACAGCAGCACAGTTCCTTAATTATTACGCCGGAATCGAAGTATAGTTCCTAATCGTATCGGCCTAGAAAATCGCAACTTTTCATTTTCCGCTGGTCTTAGTACACAGTATAACTACAGAAGAGTCAAGTCTTAAATAGGAAAAATATTGAAACTCTTTGGTCATTTTTGAACGCGATGCTACTGGTCTAATAGGATTCAATTATGTATGCTAAGCTACGCTAAAAGTGCTATCTTCAGGCCCGGAGATTGGCTGAATGGATTCAAAAACGGTAAAACTCAATTTATTAACTCTGGGGGAGTTGGAGAATGAGCCTATTTCCAAAAAAAGTGGAGTGTTCCTTTAAGGAAAATGACCAATAATTTCGTTATATAAGTTCCGACTGAAGAAAGAGAGACATGAACATCTTGGATGACATGGGGGTGAGTAAATTATCAGGATATTTTTTTATTCTGAAAGTGGAGTAATTCTTTTAAAAACTGTTGCAGTCATGTACTCTAAAGCATACTGTTGCATGCAAAATACGTGTTTAGTTGTGTGCATTGTGTTTGCTCCACGCAGCTTGTAGGTCTGTTTAACAGCAATATCTGTTCACTTGAAATTGTCTAGAAATGTATGGATGAATAGTGAATGTTTGTCGTTGTTATTACTTTTAGTTCTGATAAAGAATAGAGCAATACGTTAGTGTACAAACTGCAGTGCTTTATCAATACATTTCTGCATTGGGCTAACACATACACCATGGCTGTTTGGGTTAATGGTGATGGGCGTTCTGTTATTGACCTGGGCTGCACGCAGTAGACCAATCACGACAGACTGGGTCATCAGACCAATCACCGCAGTTTAGCATCACGCAAAGAAGGGGTTTGGAAAAATAAATCGTTAAACAAATCATTTGGGAGTCATTGAGCAAAAAAGGAAAAAATAAATGCATGCATGTCAAACTGTTGTTGGGGGACTCCCAAAACCAAAATACACTGTGTGCACAATTATTAGGCAAGTTGTATTTTTGAGGATTGATTTTGTTATTGTACAACTACAGTGCTCTTGGTCAATCCAAAATGTTAACAAACCCTCAAACCTGAACATTTACATTAAGTAGTAAAAGTGAAGTTTTGGCGTTCTTAGAGAATATCTACATGTACACCATTATTAGGCCACTATTAGTGTGCAGAATTATTATGCAACTAAATGAAAACAAAAGATTTTTCCCATCTCACTTGTTTATTTTCACCTGTTAAAGTGAGAATAATAAACAAACTCAAAACTTACAAATAAACATGTCTGAAATTTCAAAAAGAAAACCTCATTTACCAATATAGCCACCCTTCTTTTCGATAACAGTCACAAGCCTTCCATTCACGGAGTCAGTCAGTTTCTTGATCTGGTCAGAATCAACTTTTTGTGCAGCCGCAACCACAGCCTCCCAGACACTGTTCAGAGAGGTGTACTGTTTACCTTCACTGTAAATTTCCTGCTTAAGAAGGGCCCAAATGTTCTCAATAGGGTTTAAGTCAGGTGAAGAAGGGGGCCATGTCATTAGTTTTTCATCTTGAAGGCCTTTACTGGCCAGCCACGCAGTGGAGTACTTTGATGCATGTGATGGAGCGTTGTCTTGCATAAAAATCAAAATCTTCTTGAAAGATGCAGACTTTTTCCTGTACCACTGCTTGAAGAAAGTGTCTTCTTAAAATTGGCAGTAGGTCTGAGAGTTTATTTTGAGTCCATTTTCATCCCGAAAAAGGTCCAACTAGCTCATCATTAATAATACCTGCCCATACCAGTACCCCACCTCCACCTTGCTGGCGTCTGAGTCGAAGTGGAGCTCTGTGTCCGTTACTGATCCAACCACGGGCCCATCCATCTGTTCCGTCAAGAGTCACTCTCATCTCATCAGTCCACAAAACCTTTGAAAAATCTGTCTTCAGATATTTCTTGCCCATTCTTGACGTTTCAACTTGTGTGTCTTGTTCAGAGGTGGTCGGGTTTCAGCCTTTCTTACCTTGGCCATGTCTCTGAGAACTGAACACCTCCTACTTCTTGACACTCCAGGAAGGATGCAGTTGTGGAATATGGCAGCACTGGAGGATAATGGGTTCCTGGAAGCTTCATGTTTGATTCTTCTCAAATCTTTGGCGGTTAATTTGCGTCTTTTCTTCTCGACACATTTCTTGCAACCCTGTTGACTATTTGCTACAAAACGTTGATGGTTCTGTGATCACGCCCCAATATCTAGATATTTCAAGAGTGCTGCATCCCTGTGAAAGACTTTTTACAATTTTTGACTTTTCAGAGTCAGTAAAATATCTTTTTTTGGCCCAAAAAAAAAGAGGTTTTGCCTGAGGAGAAGAATCTGCCTAATAATTATGCACACCTTGATATAGGGTGTGATCTCCTTAGGCCACACCCTCCCTCATTACACAAATACTCATCACCTGATATGCATTTAATCCAATAAGCTTTCAAGTTTATATAGCTTGGACTTGGAAATTATATATAAAAAGACCACAAACACAAAACAATAAAAACACTAATAATTATAAACACAGTGTATGAACCTTTCATTACCAATGATAGGGGCACTTTAAAACCGAATGCACAGTGCAATGGAAAAAAAATGCCATGTACTGATACACATTCTCCCAGCTGTTCGTTCACTTAAGACATAATCAACTCTGTTTACATGAATACTTGTCAAAACAGACAATTCAGTAGCAATTCAGTGTGTAATTCTCTGTTCATGCGATGTGAAAGAGTACTCGTACGCTGTGAGACGTGCTCCCTGTGTGTATGCTTCAGTGTCTGCTCTCAGAAAACTGGACCGAATTGAGTTCTCTCTTGCGTCGTCAGGTTTATCCATATGTCTGCTCTTCTCTTACTCCCACATATTGACATTTTTAATGTTTTATGCGACGTGCAGCAAGTGTATGTTAGCTTATGTCCCGCTGGTTCATATTGTACGATCCTATCAATCAGTTGACGCATCCTAATGTTTTTGTGATATCATTTACACGGCGAGCATCATTCGACAATGAACAGTCATTAAACTCATTAGCTATTTTGTCACCAGGCATGGCCCAACACATAGCTAGTCGAAGTACACAGTTCCGATGACTCGGGCAAACGGTCCACAATTTCCTCAACATTTTTAGATTTGCGAATTACAAATTTATCCATCTCTGCGGTTACGATTTCCATGTGCAGGTGCGCGCTGTGGTGATAACTAGCGAGCCAGTAAATGTTTGGATGTCTGTTGCTTTGTGCTATTAAACTGTGGTTAACTTGCATGTTTCTTTCTGCTTTAGACCTGATGCCACTGAAAGAGGAGAGTCAAGAGCTCAATGATATGGAAGAAGAATATCAATATGAGAAACCTCATCAGTTCATGACTGGAGAAAAATATTTTAGCAACTCAAAGATTGAAAAAACATCCTCACAAAACAAAGAAACTAGAATAATTAAACCTTTCACCTGCCAACAGTGTGGAGGTAGTTTCACACAAAAAAGTAGCCTTAACAGGCACATGAAATCACACTGGAATGAAGCCTTTCGCCTGCCAACAGTGTGGAAAGAGATTCTCTGACAGAACAAACCTTAACACCCACATGAGTGTTCACACTGGAGAGAGACCTTTCACCCTGCTCTCAGTGTGGAAAGGGTTTACACAGAAACGAAATCTTAATGCCCACGTGAGTCTTCAACATAGACGTTGCCTGTACACCTGCGAAACAGTGTGGAAGAGTTTCTCACAAAAAGGAAATCTTAAGACTCACATGAGAAATCACAGTAAAGAAAAGCCATTCACATGCGATCAGTGTGGAAAGAGTTTCACACACAAAAAAACCTTAATGGTTCACATGCAATATCATACTATCAGATTAAAAGAAAACCGTAAACATTACATTACGATTCACACAAGAGAGGGGGCTTTAATATGTCATCAGTGTGAAAGGAGCTTCGAGGACAGGATTAAGCCTTAAGAATCATGTAAAAACTCACGCAATGGAGAGAAGCCTTTCATGTGCGATCACTGTGGAAAAACTTGGGCAAAACAAAGCAAACCTTGAGAATCACGTAATAGTTCACACTGAAGAGAAGCCATTCATTGCCCTCAGTGTGGAAAGAGTTTCCCATACAAAGGAAACCTTAAGATTCACATAAGAGCTCACACGGAGAGAGGCCTTACAGTGTCTTCAATGTGAGAAGACTTTTATGTATCACTCAAGCTTGAAACATCATTTACAGACTTGCACCCGTTTCACACCACAAGCTTGAGCTTCACGTCAGCGTCACTGCAGTGGCTGCAAAGCTACAAATTTCTTTAAAGGACAGCTATTAATTTGTTTTAAAGCTGATTTACAAAACTGAGCCATATGCATTAATTCTGAAGGACATCAGTTCAGTTGTGATCAGTGTAACAATTTTTTCTTTTGCCATCACACTTAACAAATACATATGAAAAGACTTATAAATGTGAGACCCTGTTTGTGTTTTTTGTAAAAAAAAAAAAAAAAAAAAATAAGCTACAGAAAACGTATACGTGTGTGTAAAAATTAATGCTCTGTTCACACCAGAGCTGAGTGTAGGCTGCATCTGATTGTCCAATTTCACGACCACTTCTTTTATTTGCATCCTTCACTTCATGCTTCAGCTAATTTTTGTTACAAATATAAGGACATAAACTTATAATGAACACTGCACTGTGTTATTTAATTTAAATGATTAGGAAAATGTTGTCAGTCTTGACTTGAAAATGTCAGGATGAACCATGGAAGGGGGGGGTGTCGAATAAATAATTGTATAAATTTGAGGAAGTTTGTCATCTGAACAATATGAAGGATTTGTGGGATTTCATTAAAGTTCATTGTAGAGCCGATGACTGTATTGTCAACACAAGGAAGACACAGTTGTAATAAAAGTGGTTTTAGTAATAAAAAGATAGACGGGTAACTAAAAGCTACTAAATGAATGGATAAAGTGATTGATGAGTGCAAGTGAGTTGGATGTTCATATTGCAGGTGCATGTTTTCTAATGGAAAGATAAACCTTACAGACTCTGGGCCTCATTCATGAAACTTTTGAAAGTGAAAAGTGAAAGTCGTGACATTTGCCAAGTATGGTAACCCATACTCGGATGGGTTAAATGCAGAGCACCAATTCTAAGTGCACACACACAGCAGTGAGAAGTGAACACACACCCGGAGCAGTGGGCAGCTATATATCCAGCGCCGGGGGAGCAACTGGGGGTTCAGTGCCTTGCTCAAGGGCACTTCAGCCATGGGTATTGAGAGTGGAAGAGAGTGCTGTTCATTCACTCCCTCCCACCTACAACTCCTGCCGGCACAGAGACTCGTACCTGTGACCTTTGGGTTACAAGTCCAACTCTAACCATTAGGCCACAGCTGCCCTTATTCCTTGGCAAAGATCGTGTAGAGCCCTTTGAAGCTGCATTTTTGAGCAGATTTGGAGTAATTTGGAGTAACTTGGCCATAAAACAGACCCCGAAAACTCTCCTCCAGATTCACAAAAGTTTTGTAAACCTAAGATTTGATAGTTAAACATGCTAATGAATTTGAGTCATTTTCAAACAAAAACTGCATGCATGCTCAATTACAATTAGCATAATCCCTGCCTATAAATTACGTGTCCAGGAATTAACGATTACTTCAAACAGCTGATTCATCCAGGAACTAAGCATTTGACTTTGTTAAAGGATAAGCCAATTCCAGAATAAAAATTTCCTGATAATTTACAAACCCCATTGTCATCCAAGATGTTCATTACTTTCTTTCCTTAGTCGCAAAAAATGATTTCAATGATGGCCAATGATTTCAAGGTAAAAAAAAAAAAAAAAAAGCAGCTTCAAACGGCTCTACAACGATTTAGCCAAGGAATAAGGGTCTTGTCTAGCGAAACAATTGGTAACTTTCTGGGGAAAAAAAATTATCCACTTTTTAACCACAAATGCTAGGCTTGCTCTAGCTCTGCGATGCGTGTCTTTACACATTATGTAATCCTGTTGGAAAGGTCACAGATGGTTAGTTCCTCGTCTTTGTACTTTGGTTAAAAACTCTCATTTTCTCCTCCAACTTTAAAATCATCCGGCATCATTATTTTACCTTTATTGTAAAGGGCATTTGACTTTTCCAAAATTTCCCCTTTTAAAAAACTGAACCCCAACTCCAACAGATGTAACGCGTGACCTTTCCAATATCACCTAATAAAGACACGCATGCACATTGCAGAGCTAATGCTAGCCGAGCATTTGTGGTTAAAAAGTGTATTAATACATTTTTCTTAATTATCAGGAATTGTTTTATTCTGGAAGTGACCTTATCCTTTAAGGTGTGAGCCACTGAATCATTCATTCAACAGATTTGTTCAAAAGGCTGATTCATTCAATAAGGAAACACCATGCTGTGTGTTGATCAAAGATGCAAAACGGTACTGTGATCTTTGTTTGGAACTATTTTCATTGGCAAAATTGATCAAAAACAGGCAATATTGTGTCACTTAATGCTAATTTTGTCACATCACGTCTGTTCACTCAGAGTCCTGTTACTTCCTGTCTGTTGCACCCAGATCCTTAAGGACTGTTCTTCAGTATCCCAGACTGGCATCCAGCGTGGAGGACCCACCCTAAGCCAGTGCTCTAAAGCCCTCCAGTTCCTGAACTAATTACCCTGTCTGTAGTGCTTCCCACAATAGGGATCGCTTCATGGTGTATTTGGGGTGCATATACCACCACTGCAACTTTAGAAATGGCGGCGGCCACTGTGATGTCTCCAGAGGTGGCGGCCCATGCTGCAGAACCTCCTGAGGCAGCGGTGCTCGCTTCAGCTCCTTGCGTGGTGGCAGCGCCCAGCAATTCATTTTAGCCTGTCATGTCACGGTCAGAGGAACCGTTGATGAATGCTGTACTGGTCTAGCTAAGGAGAATGTTAATCAACTCTCCCTGTTTCCTGATGGTACTGCTGTAGAACCTCCTGAGGTGGAGGCATCTGCTGCAGAACCTCCAGAGGTGTCAGTGGTGTCCACCTGTGAACTCTCTGCCTGTCCTGTCATGGCTATGGAGGCTGTCTGCGAATCCTCTTCCTGTCCTGTCATGGCTATGGATGCCGTCAGCAAACCAAGCCAGACAATTTGGTCTCAATCTCTGCCATGGTCTTCTGGTCAATCTGGCTCTCCACCCTGTTGGGCTTCTGTCCTGTCTGCTCCGGCCTGGTGGTTTTCTGCTTTGTCTGCTCCATCCTGGTGGTCCTCAGCTCCACCTGCTCTGCCGTCCCCACTCTGGCTCCCTGCTTCACCAGTTCTGCTTTGCCAACTCTACCTCAGTCCCCGTCTCTCCATTTCTATGTGGACCTGGCCCTCTGTCCCTTCCTCCGTTCTGCCTCCGCTCCACCAACCTCCTGGAATTTACTGTTGGGGGGGGGACTGTCACACTCACCCTGGACTTCAGTTCCCACAATCCATTTCACTCTGTTTATACACATGGCTGCAGCCAATCACACACCCTACATCAGCCATGGACTTCCTCTCTCTCACTGCTGAGTATTGTCTGCATTTATCGCTCTCCAAGTTATAGCACTTTACGGAGCCATTTCCCTGTCTTAGTTTCTAGCTCCTAGTCTCAGTTCCTTGTTCTAGTCTTAGTCTAATCTCATTCTGTTTCCTGATTTCCTGGTTTCTGATTCTTGCCCGCGTATCTTGGATTTACCTTTTGCCTTGCTGTTTCGGACTGTGTTTGCCCCTCGCCTCGACTATTGCTCACGTTTACAGATTACCCCTTTTATCAAGCCCTCTGGATAACATTCGCTGTCGTCTGACTCAAGCCCATTTTGGATTGCTCTTTTTGTCTTGCCTGTGCCATACCTGTTTGCTGTTGTTCGACCCTGCCTGTGTTTTTTGAACATGCTTATTGATAAAAGCTTGCATATGGATCTGCACGCCTCTCATTTCATCGGATCCATTACACCTATGGAGGATATTTAAAATAACAATAACATTCAATAACATTCAAATATAAAAAATAACATTTAATGAACACTTAACAGTAGACAGACTTATTTATAATGTAGTGTAGTATTATCTGTGCCATCCATTTTTAGTATTCTTCAATTTAAATGCTTAATTCATGTTTTTAAGGGGAGCATATTGACAAAATTATCAGCTAGAAGGACAAGGACATCTTACACCTGTGAAAAGCTAATCATTTAGCCAAATAAATAAATGAATGAATGACAAATTAATATAGTGCTTTATTTTGTAAATCTGCACACTCAAAGTGGTTTATAATCATGTGGGGGGTCTCTCCTCAACCACCACCAGTGTGCAGTATCCACCTGAATGATGGGAAAGCAGCCACAGTACAACGGCTCCAGTGTGCTCACCACACACCAGCTACAGGTGGAGAGGAGAGAGAGACATAGAGCCAATCAGGGGGATGGAGATTATTAGGAGGCCATAATTGCCAAGGGACAGTGGAGGGAATGTTCAGAACATGGCAGTCTGCAGTAGACATTTTGTCTCCACAAGTGTCATTCAAGATGGGCGACGACTCTTAAAAGAGGGGGCTGTGCCTATTTTGTTTGCCTGGAATGACTAATCTCTACTGGCAGCCTGACCAAGTGTCTGGGAGAGAACACAACGGCCTGAGGATGAAGTAACTAAAGAGGAAAGCAAGGATGTTGAAGTGTTGCTTCAGTGCCTCGATTATAATGCCAAGCCTGAACCGTCAGCATTGGATATGGTTTGTGAGAAAATAGAGGCACAACAGCAGGTGATTGAAGAAGCTGGAAGAGGTTACATTTAAGCAGTCATTTGGCTTGGAGAGGTTTTCATCATCGCATGATGATATCAGATTCAATACCAGGTACGTATTGTGTTTCATGATTTTTATATCCATATGGTAATGACTTTGTTGCAGACCTAGACTGTTCACATTTATTCACAAAAAAAAACCTTATTTATACTGCTTGACCAATAAGAGCAACACTTTCGTAAGGGGAACCCTATGAGCACAAGGCCATATTTAAGAATATGAATAAAAGTAAGATGAGACTTCAACATAAAAGAGATAGGCCTGGTTTCACAGACAAGGCTTAGACTAAGCCAGTATTAGGCCATAGTTCACTTAGGACATGTGACACTGAAGACTGGAGAATTGATGCAGAAAATTCAGCTTTGATCACAGAAATCAATGACATTTTAATATATAAACAGTTGTTAAATTTATAATAACATTACACAAAACTTGTTACTGTATTTTCTAATCAAATAAAATAGACTTATTTTAAACAAACAAAATATTCAGAACTTTATACTTTAACAATATTTACATGTATTACATTCAAATTAATATCAACAATGTCACTGTAAAACAAACAAAACTACATTTAAGCCTTTCCGAAACCAAAGTAGCATATAAGGCCAGCAGCAGGAGGTCTTTAAATTCAGTTTCTTCTGAAATACCTCTTGGCAAATATAGACTAAGGGCACAGGTTGAGGACTATGGAATCTGTAAATGCAACATTGTAACATAAAAATATGTGATTGAAGAAAAACATATGTAATGCTACACAATATATATTTAAATGAGTACCTTTTTTAGTCGCTGTTGCAAATCTGCATCCTGGAATGTTAAATGTGCTTCTTCAACTATACCCCAGCGACCTCATCATTTAACATGTAGAGAAACAACAACAATGAATTTGGAAACAACCCTTATGAAAATTAACCATAGTTTTACAATAATAAAGCAAAAAAATGGTTATTGTAGTTAAAAACCATTGTAACAGCAAATTAACCATAATTTTGTTACACTATCCATAGTTTAACCATGGTATTTATTGTAAAATAGTAGTTATACAAATGGTACTCAATCCGCCAAAAACTATAGTTACTATACTTCTAATATAATAAATCCATGGTTAATTTTCGTAAGGTAACTCTGCATGCATTTACGTTACCTAGCCTCTCAGGACAACAAAGAGACATAATAAAAACCTTGAACTGGAACATAACACCCACATCATCCCCAACATGCTGCCCTAATGCTAACATCACCAGTCAGCTTGTCTTTATTAGATACTGGTGAAAAAAATCAAACGTATTAATGTGAATATGTAGATTCATACATCCATAAAAAAGACTAGGCAGATTATGTTAGCATTAGCTAGCTAGCAAATTGTACAGCATTTATGTATGAGGAAGCAAATAGCTTCAATCCCTGGTCCAAGGATGTTGTTTACGTGATTTTATCAAACAAAGCTTCGTTATGTCACACTGTTTCGAAACCGATGATTCACCACTAGGGGGTGTTAATCTCAAAGTGAACCCATGAACCAGTTCTGGTTGCCCAGTTAATTCTGTGACATGAAATCCCACAAAATTTTAATATAAAAAAATAACAAATTCAGGGCCATATGTTGTGGGTTGAACAAAAGATAACTTCCCTTTAACACAGATGACTATATAGTTTAAATACCAAAATGAGTGACAGAATTACGATAGAATTAATTCCACCTCCTCCTGACTGATAACACTACTGTTGCCTGCTAGTTTTATAGACAGCTCTAATGAAAACACTTGATTAAATAATTTCATAACTCAATTAATTCATTAAATAATTAATTTAGTTCATTGTGTGTTAAGGGTTTGATTATACTTAAAACACAACTCAAGAACTAATATTTATAAAAAAAAAAAAAAAGGTATTTCTAAATACTATCATATTTATTTCTAAAAAAAAAAAAACATTACCATTTGTTCTGTAAGTTTGGTCTGAGTTCTTGATGCTTTTACAACATTTTCACCAGCAGGTGTCACCAGCATGTGCAGTTTCAAGTGCTTCGAACTTCTTTTTTCGAAGTAATTGGTTCAATTGTTTCAATGCTTCAAAGAGCTTTCAAATGCAGCCTGTGCCATTCTTATAGTGCTACTAATGAGGTAATGAGAAACAGGTGACATCAATTGATGAGCAGTTGAGTCCTGGGTGAATGGAAAAAAAGCCAGGGATGGAGTGCCCTCTGGTGGAGCTCATCGGCACTCCAGCTAGTGATCGTGACAGTAGCTATTTCGTTTTATTGTTTAAATCACTCCACAGACTGTTTGCTTTTACATCTTTTTGAAACTTTTTTCAGTTCAACAAATTTTGGATCTCAAAATTAGAAAGTGTAGACATAATAAGCAAAGGCTTCAGTCCTACACCTTTTACTGTCATTTTATCTACTAAGCATCATTTTTCACACTGGTTTTTATTCATACAAGATAAACAGAAAGAGTTACATAAGACATTTCACAAAATGCTGCAAAGGTACACGTTTCAGACATGAATACAACAGTTTAAATATTACATGCACAAATTATTCATTAGGGGAAAACCAGAGTAAAGTAAAAACAAAAGGTGGATAGAGAAGAAGGATGACTGTATTGTGATTTGTAATAAGTATATTTTAGATTTAAATTCTAGATCTAGATTCTTGGACAGAAATAACTGGTATACTTTTGAGAGTAGTGTTTGACTACATGTCCGGTTTGTATTTCTTTTAAAAATAGCTCTATTTGGGAGGGGTTTTTGACCCTTTCAAATTCCTTATGCAATGTAAGGAAATGTCTCAATTGCAAATATCTAAGAAATTCAGACCTTGGAAGCATAAATTCATTTCTTTTTTTATTCAAATGATTTAGGTGCATCATTACGAATCATTTGATGCAGATAGCGGAGTCTATACTGCATTCAGATGTATGTGCAAAATCATTAAGATAGAAAATGATGTTTGTATAGTTCTCAAGATCCCAATAACGTGATATTTAGCCCCTTGAGTGCGAATTTTACCAGAGGGACCCCACCAAAAAAAAGAGTGTATTTTACCCCTGCAATACGATTTTTTACCGGGGGATCCCCCTTGAAATGCCATTGGGCTAGTTTTGAGTAGCAATTGGGCGGGTTTTGTTGTTAAAACCTGGCAACCCTGCACACAAGTCCAGTGAGTAAAGCTATCAAGGCCCCGTCAGACTGGTTGTGGGGGAGGTGTTGCAACACTATATAGTGATATTCTCAATGTTACCCAGAAAACAGGATAAAGGTTTAAATCATTTGAAATACTTCTGCTTAATGTTACACTGTCAGATATGCAAAAGAAATCTATTGTATCTCGTGCTCTGGATACTGTGTATAGACCACCAGGGCCGTATACAGAATCCCTAAAAGAATTTGGAGATTTCCTCTCAGACCTGTTGGTACCGCTGATAAAGCGCTAATTTTCGGAGATTTTAACATTCATGTTGATAATACAAATGATGCATTAGGACTTGCGTTTACTGACTTATTAAAACTGTTTTGGAGTAAAGCAAAATGTCACCGGACCCACTCATCGTTATCTATCTAATCATACGCTAGATTTAATTATATCGCATGGAATCGATCTTACTGATATAGATATCGTACCTTAAAGTGATGATGTTACTGACCATTTCCTTATATCGTGCATTCTGCGTATTGATGATAATAACTGTATAGCTTCGCGTTATCGTCCGGGCAGAACTATTGTTCCAGCCACCAAAGACAGATTCACAAATAACCTGCCTGATTTATCTCAACTGCTCTGTGTACCCATAAATACACATGAACTAGACAAAATGACTGGCAACATGGACACTATCTTCTCTAATACATTAGAAGCTGTTGCCCCCATCAAATTGAAAAAGGTTAGAGAAAAAACATACTGTGCCATGGTACAACAGTAATACCCACTCTCTCAAGAAAGAAACTCGTAGTCTTGAGCGCAAATGGAGAAAAACTAAATTGGAAGTTTTTAGAATTGTGTGGAAAAACAGTATCTCTAGCTATAGACAGGCTCTAAAAACTGCCAGGGTCGAGCATATCCACAAACTCATAGAAAACAACCAAAACAATCCAAGGTTTTTATTTAGCACAGTGGCTAGATTAACAAATAACCAGACGCCACCCGATCTAAATATTCCCTCACAGTTAAATAGTAATGACTTTATGAATTTCTTCACTGATAAAATAGATAACATCAGAAATACAATAACCAGATGTAGATTCTACAGCATCTAATACTTTAGTTTTATCCATCGCAACCAAAGATAAACTGCAGGGCTTTACAACTATAGGACAGGAAGAGCTAAATAAACTTATCACTGCATCTAAACCAACAACATGTTTATTAGATCCTGTACCCACTAAATTACTGAAAGAGTTGTTACCTGTAGCAGAAAAACCCCTTCTCAATATTATTAAACTTGTCGTTATCTTTAGGTCACGTCCCAAAACCATTGAAGCTGGCGGTTATTAAGCCTCTTATTAAGAAACCACAACTAGATCCTAGTGAACTGGCAAATTACAGACCAATTTAAAAACTTCCGTTTGTGTCTATAATTTTATAAAAAGTGTGTGTCTGCTCAATTGTGCTCCTACCTGCAAAAAAAATGATCTCTATGAAGAATTTCAGTCGGGTTTCAGGCCCCATCATAGCACAGAAACTGCACTTGTTAAAATTACAAATGACTTGCTTCTTGCATCAGACCAAGGCTGCATCTCATTGCTAGTTTTACTAGATCTTAGTGCTGCGTTTGACACCATAGATCATGACATACTCATAGATAGATTACAAAACTATACAGGTATCCAAGGGCAGGCTTTAAGGTGGTTTAGATCCTGCCTGTCCGATTGCTACCACTTTGTTTATTTAAATGGGGAGTCATCTCATTTATCACCAGTAAAATATGGAATGCCACAAGGATCTGTCCTAGGTCCTCTGCTATTTTCAATATACATGTTGCCCCTTGGTAATATCATTAGAAAATACGGGATTAGTTTCCACTGTAATGCTGATGATACTCAACTATATATCTCAACAAGACCAGGTGAAACGTCAAAATTATCTAAGCTAACAGAGTGTGTTAAAAATCTAAAAGATTGGATGACCAATAATTTTCTCCTATTAAATTCAGATAAGACAGAGATATTACTTATTGGACCAAAAAACATTACACAGAATCTCGTAGATTACAATTTACAATTAGACGGATGTACTGTTACTTCCTCTACTGTCAAAAATCTGAGTGTTATATTAGACAGTAACTTGTCTTTTGAAAATCATATTTCCCATGTTACAAAAACAGCATTCTTCCATCTTAGAAACATAGAAAAGATAATAAACACCCAACCTGTTCCTGATGCAGAAAAGCTAGTTCATGCATTCATGACCTCTAGACTGGACTATTGTAATGCACTGCTAGGTGGTTGTCCTGCATCCTCAATAAACAAGCTACAGGTAGTCCAAAATGCAGCAGCTAGAGTCCTTACCAGGTCAAGAAGATATGATCATATTACCCCAATTTTACAGTCTCTGCACTGGTTAACTATTAAGTTCCGTATCAGTTACAAGATATTATTACTTACTTATAAGGCCCTTAATGGCTTAGCTCCTGCGTACCTAACTAGTCTTCTACCACGCTACAATCCATCACGCTCCCTAAGGTCACAAAACGCTGGACTTTTGATAGTACCTAGGATAGCAAAGTCCACCAAAGGAGGTAGAGCTTTTTCGCATTTGGCTCCCAAACTCTGGAATAGCCTTTTTGATAATGTTCGGGGTTCAAACACACTTTCTCTGTTTAAATCTAGATTAAAAACACACCTCTTTAGCCAAGCATTCAAATAATGCATCTCATAATTTTGGACTGCAGTTATATCTGATCAAAGGCGCATTATTATTCTTTAACTTGGGTTAAACTAATTAATTTTACTTGGCTGGAACAGCAGCTACGCTAATTATGTCTCTATTTGTTTCTCTGTTTTGCCACGGGATTTACATCCCATGGTAACTAGGATTTACACAAGCGTCCAGTCTGGATCCAGAACACCTGAGAAGAGATGATGCCAACCCCTCAGAGGACCTCAGATGATACTAACCCAGAGACTACATACAGAACTACCACATTTTGCTATAAGTTTGATTGCATAATTGCTGTTAACAGTGTTAATCGTCTGTTTGTTTACGTCTTTTATTGATTTTTCTGAACATTTCTGCCGTATACACATAAACTGACAGTCACCACTGATAAGCTACTCCTAAATATTGTAGAAACTTAATTTCCTGAAAAGTTGCTTTGCAATGATCTGTATCGTAAAAAGCGCTTTATCTTCTCTGTCCATTTGAAGCATCTCTTTCAGGAGTTTGGATACTGCTGTGGGTGTACTAGGTCCAGATTGCTCATGGATCCCCGTAATATGAATATTCGCTCTCTGCATTCGCCCATCCATATCTTCAAGTCATCAGTGAGGCACACTTTCTTTGCTATTCTGCATACAGTGGCCTTAGTAATGTGCTCTGTATCAGCGATGTTATACAGAAAACTACCGTTTTTCTGCATAAAGCAACACATGAAATGTTTTACAAACCTGCCGGTTACAGGTTGTGTGTGTGTGTACACACTGGAGGGAAAGATCTACAAATGATGAGTAAAAGATTTACAACTGATGAGTAGTTTACACTTTAGATTAGGGGATGCAGAAAGTGTTGTAAATGATTTATTAATGTGTTTACACAACAGGTTCTGAATACTTTGTAGTGTGTACTGCAGTGTAAGGGCTGACTGCTGAGGGTGTAGACAGATGTCTTCTCTGACACGTGGAGTATTTATAACGCTGTGAGATGATAGCACAATGTTGACATTGTGATTAATAATATATTAACTAATAACTTAATAACCCCATTTACTAAGGATGTTTGGTTATTTCATAATATGCTATTTTTTAAGATAACATATGACAGATTTGTAAATCGTTAGCATATTAATCATTTGTGAATGTATAGTCATGTTTTGTAAATGATTAGTTAATCATCATCTAATCACTTATAAATGATTGTTACGGCCCTTGGCCTGTCTTTGCTTGTTCTCTTGCCCCTCCTCTATTTCAGACTTAATTGCTGTCACCTGAGAAGAATGGTGTTTAAATAGGAGCTTCGCTGCTGGATTGCTCTCTCTCTTCCTGCTCGGTTCCGGTGGCTAGAAGCTTGAACGCTGCTCAGTCGACCTGTTCAGGTCCATGCCTCGCTCAGGTCGCCAGCATTCTGCACAGATGCACATTTGAGTTTATTTAAGTTTATGTCTTCTATGTTACACTCAACACTTGCACTCATACACCTCATACATCCATGCATTTGCCCTACATTACTGATATTGACATACACACACCCCATATTTGGGTTTTGTTGTTTAAACTTGTGTTATATACACAATAAATTTATGTTTTGTACCGTTTGTTTGTGGCATGGGCTCCTGTCTCTTGTTATGGCTCTGAGTTAGTCGTAACAATGATTTATAACTCAATCTACAAAACATAAATAAAAATATTAACATATCACTTATTAATCATTTATGAACACAGTTATGTTTTGTAAATGATTAGTTCATCATTAACTAATCACTTATAAATGCCTTACAACTGAACGTTGTTATTAAGTGTTACCAAAAAAATCCAAGGAAAAACATATCCCAGAAACACCTGCTATGACTCTCACTTCTCTTCTCACCTTATGACATCATCTGTTATTACATTTTTTAAGTAAAATTAAAAAAAATTAAAAGTTTGAGTTCTCTGTTGTCATTAGGGCCTTTCGCACCGCTTTAGTTCCAGAACTAAAAGTACAGTACTAAAGTACTGGGACGATTTTGCGCGAACTGTTTCCCAGTACCATTGAAAGGGTTGCATTCGCACCGAGTGTGTACTAGGACGTAAGCTGGTCGACAGTGATGTCATTTGTGCACGGCTTTCAACAACGTTAACAAAGAAGACCAACGTTAACAACAGGAGGATGGAGGACGCTGTGATCGGAGACGTGTTTTTGTTGTCTCACAGGTTTCACAATAATGGACATGGAATGTTGACTTATACGTAAAGCAACTGAAAGAAGGGAAAGGAGGACTAAGAATCTCCAACCACAACTGACAGTGCTACATTTGCTACAAATGCCTGCACTTCAGCGTCCGTATATTTATCACTGTTTGTCATACTTGCGAAATAAGTTGACAAATTTTTTTTAGTAATGCCGCGTTCCAGGTAACCCGTAACCTGTGTTTTTCCAACCTTCTCCCCGTGAAAGTGCACTGGAACAGCAGTCAGACCCGTGACTTCCCACCCGTGAACCCGTGATCAATGTACTCCCAGTTCCGAGCTCTGACTTCACACAGCCCGCGAAACCACAATGGCAGCCCCTATGGATACCTACGGATGCGGTGTTTATGCAAGTGGTAAATGGTAGAAAAAGACTTTAGGACAATATAACGTTGCAATAAAATTAATAATCTAGCTACAATTCCTTGCGCTCAGGAAGTTTGGCTGGAACGCTACAGAGTCGTGGTTTGAAGTCGTGATTTACGGGCTCAAAAACCTGCCTGGAACGCAGCATATGTTACATGGCGTTTTAAATCATGGCGGGTGAGGGCATTTTCGAATGGCCAATTAGTTGTATACTTACGTCACATGTACCAGTTGTGCTGGTTAGACCCTTCTCTGGAGTAGGAGCTAATTTGGTTCTCGAAAAAGGAAGTCCGTTATTAAAATCTAAAAAATGCTACTAAAAAAACTGCCCAAAAGTGGGTAGTTTCACGATTGTCTTCTGGACCATTGCCAAGTCAGCAGCCCCCCCCAATTATTATTAGGGCCCGAGCACCGATGGTGCGAGGACCCTCTTGGAATTGCTCCGTTTATTATTCTTCTTCTTCCGCTTCTTTTTCTTCTTCTCCGAAATGAATCGCATTTTTGAGGGCTTAAACATGCTCCAAAACACACAAAACTTTGCACACGCATCAGAACTGGCGAAAATTTACATCTGAAATAGGTTTCAGAAGTGGGTGTGGCAAAATGGCTCAATAGCGCCACTTGTTACATTTCAACTGCGTGCGCCTCGAGCTACGTTTCAGGTACATGCATGAAAATTGGTACACATGTAACACACCATTACCTACAAAAAAAGTCTCTTGGTACAAAATCCAAAACCCAACAGGAAGTAAGTTATTTTGAATTTCCTGTACGATTTTTGTGCAGTTTTTGCCATTTCCATGCCTCGTACTTTGACGAACTCCTCCTACAGTTTTAATCGGATTGTCTTCAAATTTAGTGAGAGTCATCATAAGACCTTTGTGACGTTAAATTAAGAAGATTTTGAGTTTTCGTCAAGGGGTGTGTCCCTGGCGGCATGACAAAATTTGATGTTTCACCGTGAAACAGGAAGTTGCTGTAACTCAGGCAAGCAATGTCCGATCTGCCCCAAACTTCACATGTGTGATAGGTGTTCTGTCCTGAACAAGCATTCATGACCAAATTCAGTTAAAGTCATAGTGCCACCTGATGGCAACAGGAAGTGACATGGTTGACACTGTTATGGACTCCTAGGAACATATTAAAAAGTGTCAACGAGTGTTAAATAGGCTGGAAACATGCTAGAAACATTCTAAAACATGCTAGTAACACTTAGCTAAGTGCTAAAGCATGCTACTAATGCAGTGAAAAAGGAAGTTGCTGTAACTCAGGCTAGCAATGTCCGATCTGCGCCAAACTTCACACATTTCACAAGAGTCCTGTCCTGAACACATCAACATGCCTGTATTTGATTAATCATAGCGCCACGTGCTGGCAACAGGAAGTGGCATGTTTAACACTGTTATAGACTCCTTGCAAAATAATAAAAAGCACCAACATGTGTTAAATAGGCTGGCAAAATTCTAGAAGCATGCTAAAACATGCTAGCAACACTTAGCTCAATGTTACAGCATGCTATTAATGCAGTGAACCAGAACATTACTGTAACTCAAGCATACAATGTCCAATCTGCCTCAAACTTCACAAGTTTGATTACAGTCCTGGCCTGAAGACATCTACATGTTCATATTTGGTTATAGCTATAGCGCCACCTACTGGCAACAGGAAGTGACATGTTTTTCACTGGTATGCACTATTAGCAAACAAAAAAATATGCCATTGTGTGCTAAACATGCTAGAAATATTCCCAAACATGCTGACAACATTAACTAAGTGCTAAAGCATGCTATTAATACTATGAAACAGGAAGTTGTTGTAACTCAAGCAAGCAATGTCCGATCTGCCCCAAACTTCATACGTTTGATAGGTGTTATGCCCTGAACAAACACCCATTCCCAAATTCAGTTATAGTCATAGTGCCACCTGCTTGTAACAGGAAGTGACATGGTTAACACGGTAATAGACTCCTAGAAACATATTAAAAAGTGTCAACAAGTGTTAAATAGGCTGGCAACAAGCTAGAAACATACTTACACATGCTAGTAGCACTTAACTAAGTGCTAAAGCATGCTACTAATGCAGTAAAAAAGGAAGCTGCTATAACTCAGACAAGTAATGTCCGATCTGCCCCAAACTTCAAATGTTTGGCAAGAGTCCTGTCCAGAACACATCAACGTGCCCTTATTCGGTTATAGTCATAGCGCCACCTGCTGGTAACAGGAAGTGACATGGTTAACACTGTTATGGACTCCTGGCAACATATTAAAAAATGTCAGGAAGTTCTAAATACATTGGCAACATGCTAGAAACATACTAAAACATGCTAGCAACACTTAGCTAAATGCTAAAGCATCCTATTAATGCAGTGAAACAGGAAGTTACTCTATTCAGACATACAGTGTCCAATCTGCCCCAAATTGAACAAATTTGATAAGAGTCCTTTCCTGAACACATCAAAAGGAAGCTGCTATAACTCAGACAAGTAATGTCCGATCTGCCCCAAACTTCAAATGTTTGGCAAGAGTCCTGTCCAGAACACATCAACATGCCTGTATTCAATTAAAGTCATAGCGCCACCTGATGGCAACAGGAAGTTGCATGTTTAACACAGTTATGGACTCCTTGCAAAATAATAAAAAGCATCAACAAGTGTTAAATAGGCTGGCAAAATTCTAGAAGCATGCTAAAACATGCTAGCAACACTTAGCTCAGCGTTAAAGCATGCTATTAATGCAGTGAAGCAGAACATTACTGTAACTCGTGCATACTATGTCCAATCTGGCTCACGCTTCACAAGTTTGATTAGAGTCCTGGCCTGAAGATATCTACATGCTCATATTTGCTTAAAGTTATAGTGCAACCTGCTGACAACAGGAAGTGACATGTTTTAATACTTTTATGCACTATTAGCAACAACGTAAAATATGCCATTGTGTGCTAGTCATGTTAGAAATATTCTCAAACATGCTAGCAACACTTACTATGTGCTAAAGCATGCTATTAATACTATGAAACAGAAAGTTGTTGTAAGTCTTGCATACAATGCCCAATCTGCCCCAAACTTCACACGTTTCATAAGAGTCCTGGCCTGAACACATCTAAAGGCCAATATTCAATTATAATTATAGCGCCACCTGGTGGCAACAGGAAATTACTTATTTTAAACTAACTTAAACATGAAATGTCTGATCTGCCCTAAACTTCACATGTTTGATAAGATTCCTGGTCTCAACAGATCTTAAGGCCAATATTTCAGTTATAATCATACTGCCACCTGCTGACGACAGGAAATTTCTTGTTTTAAACTAACTTAAAGATGCAATATCCGGTCTGCCCAAAGTTCATGTGTTTGATATGGGTCCTGACCTGAACTCATCTTTAGGCCAATATTTGTTTATAGTCTTAGCGCCACCTGCTGGCAACAGGAAATTCCTTCTTTTACACTAACTTAAACATGCAATGTCTGATCTGCCCGAAACTTTGCATGTTTGGTAAGAGTCCTGGCCTGAAGACATTTACACACCGATATTCAGTTATAATCATAGCGCCACCTGTTGGCAGCAGGAAATGTGGCACAAATATTTACCTTTTTATAAGCATATGGCCCAACGTTCGCTGTTCTCCTATGGCCACCGGTTGGTGGTGAGCCCGGGTGCGAGGGCCCTTTCATCGCTGCTTGCAGCTTTAATTGCTACTGTTTTTTTGTGTTTTGTTTTTTTTTAGTTGGAAACCACAATACTTTTGCTGTCAAGCCAAGACAAAAACAGAAGTTTCTATCTTTGGGCATCCTGGATTGGACAAAATACTAGAAAATCTGGCTCTTTCTTAAACCCAGAATGGGAAAAAGTACATTCATCAAATCCTAATTCTGCATCTGAAATTCCAGTAACTGAGGAAAGGCTTATTGATGAGCTGATGAGTGTTGCGTAGTTTACCCTTATTGTAACAATACTATTTTGGTCGTTGTTATTTTTTTCTAATGAATTCTATGTGATTTATTTTTATTAAAAATAACTTCATAGGTGGCTCCTGTCCGTCAGTTATGTGGATCTTGCGGTTTAAATACCAGGGGAACAAAGATGGACCTCATAATGAGACTTGAGGGGTGAGATGATTAACAGGTCATCGTACGACAAAATTTTTCAGAAGGTTTGGGGTGCATCAGGTTTGTATGCACTGATATATGTCATTTATGATTCACAACATATGCAGTAGATTTGTCATTTAATCTTAAAAACAAAGTGCTGAAATAATCAATGTTAAACCAGTTGTTATTACTTAGGTGGCTGGGCAGTTGTTATGTGCCCCCGCGGTGTCATGTACAGCATCAAAGTCTTAGTGAGAAAGGGACTTCACTGACTTATTGCTGTCTTGGAAAAACCTACCCAACATAACAATTTATGACTTTGTGAGTTGGGACTGGCCTCTCATGCCAATCTCTAATCCAGAAATAATTCCCTTCAGCCCACATGAGGGTCGGCTTTTGGAACCAAATGAAGCCAATATTGCAGCAGCGAAAGAGGGAAGACTTAGAGTTTCATTGGAATGGCTTAGAGAAAAAAAAGTCTGCTGATGTGAATGGGCATCCATTAACTGGCTCATCTGAACACTATACTTTACAACAGATTTCATGCAAACAACACAAAGGATTCCTGTGATAAACTTAACAAAATACAGCTTGTATTTGAGCTTGCTGGAAGAGTTAATTCTCAATGTGCTGAGCAGTTTTCTCAAATGAGAAAAAACAGCTACTTTCTAAATGTTATGAAGCCAACAAACCATGTGTTCCTCATGCGAAACATGTTGCACCACTACAATGTTGCGATAAACAATAGGTTTGCTGATCAACTTACCAAGCATGTTCGTTGCACACGTTGTCCTGGACAAGCATGGCCCAGCACTTCCAGGTAAACTGTCACGGTGTCTGTTCTGTGTCTCCCTGGGTGGCCACTAGAGGTCTCACTTCCCCTTATCGTCACCCCACTTTAGAACTGAATTTCCCATAGTCTTGTCTGTTTCTTCACTGCTCATTGCACTCAGCTGTCCGTGGTTATCAATCATTGCACTCAGCCAATTCCCCCGTTAGCATTGTCATTTCCCTGTCTATAAATACCCCGGTTGTTCTGTCATTGTCACGGAGTCCTTGTTGAATGTCACCCTGGTTTGTCGTGGTTCTCGGATGTTGTTTATGTTTCTTGTTTCTGGACTGCTTACCTGGATTGTGACCTTTGCCTGGCTGATTAAGAGATTTGGACTATCCCAATAAAACATACTGCTATTGGATCTACCTGTTTGTGCGTGTCGTGACAGAAGGACTCCATCATGCCTAGATCCAGCGGTGTGGGATTTCGAATCTGTTCCCCAGCCACCATGGAGGAACGGAGGGGGAGATTCCTAAACTTAACCACCCTTCGTCAAAGGGGGAGAGTGAGGTGGGTGGCCTGGCGCAATTGTTTTGGACCATGGCGGTCGGGATGGGTTATAATGATGCAGCACTGAAGGACTTTTTTAACAACTGTCTGGATGACCCTTTACCTCAATGGGAGATGAAGGGGCTGGAGATCCTAGACTTTTGGGGGTTTACCCATTACCTGTGCCATCGTGCTCAATGGGATACTTCGACCACACCTGTGTCTCCAGAGAAGAGGGCCGCCAGCCCAGCGCCACAGCACAAGATGGCCGCCAACCCAGCGCCACAGCACAAGATGGCCGCCAGCCCGGCGCCACAGCACAAGATGGCCGCCAGCCCAGCGCCACAGTACAAGATGGCCGCCAGCCCAGCGCCACAGCACAAGATGGCCGCCAGCCCAGCACCACAGCACGAGATGACCACCAGCCCAGCACCACTGCACAGGAGGGTCGAATCTACACCTGTGTTGGCAGACAAGATGGTTGACTCAACGCCTGAGTCTTCCGTCAAGGAGCCACCGGCACGTCATCATAGAGGCCGCAGGAGGAGGAGACAGGCGTCAGCAGTTCCTCAAAGCCCGGAGGACGTTCCCGAGCAGGCCGCTGCCGTCCAGGAGGACGTTCCCGAGCAGGCCGCTGCCGTCCAGGGGGACGTTCCCGAGCAGGCCGCTGCCGTCCAGGAGGACGTTCCCGAGCAGGCCGCTGCCGTCCAGGGGGACGTTCCCGAGCAGGCCGCTGCCGTCCAGGAGGACGTTCCCGAGCAGGCCGCTGCCGTCCAGGAGGACGTTCCCGAGCAGGCCGCGGTCGTCCAGGTGGAGGTGTCCAAGGTTCCCGAGGCGGTGCCCGATCCCGAGGCCGTTCCCGAGGCGGTGCCCGAGGCCGAGACCGTTCCCGAGGCGGTGCCCGATGTTGTTCCCGATGCCGAGGCGGTGCCCGATGTTGTTTCCGATACCGAGGCGGTGCCCGATGCCGAGGCGGTGCCCGATGCCGAGGCGGTGCCCGATGCCGAGGCGGTGACCGATGCCGAGGCGGTGCCCGAGGCGGTCCCCGATGCCGAGGCGGTGCCCGAGGCGGTTCCCGATGCAATGGCCAATGCCGAGGCGGTGCCCGATGCCGAGGCGGTGCCCGATGCCGAGGCGGTGCCCGAGGCGGTTCCCGATGCAATGGCCGATGCGGTGCCCGATGCCGAGGCGGTGCCCGATGCCGAGGCGGTTCCCGATGCAATGTCCGATGCCGAGGCGGTTCCCGAGGCCGAGGCGGTGCCCGAGGCGGTTCCCGATGCGGTGCCCGATGCCGAGGCGGTGCCCGAGGCGATCCCCGATGCTATGTCCGATGCCGAGGCGGTGCCCGATGCGGTGGCCGAGGCGGTTCCCGATGCAATGTCCGATGCCGAGGCGGTGCCCGTTGCCGAGGCGGTGCCCGTTGCCGAGGCGGTTGCCCGTTGCCGAGGCGGTGCCCGTTGCCGAGGCGGTGCCCGATGCCGAGGCGGTGCCCGAGGCGGTGCCCGTTGCCGAGGCGGTGCCCGAGGCGGTGCCCGATGCGGTGCCAGAGACTGTTCCCGATGTAATGCCCGAGACCGAGGCTGTTCCGGAGGTCGAGGCGGTGCCCGATGTTGTTCCCGATGCCGAGGCGGTGCCCGATGTTGTTTCCGATACCGAGGCTGTGCCCGATGCCGAGGCGGTGACCGATGCCGTTCCGGAGGTCGAGGCGGTGACCGATGCTGTTCCGCAGGTCGAGGCGGTGCCCGAGGCGATCCCCGATGCTATGTCCGATGCCGAGGCGGTGCCCGATGCGGTGGCCGAGGCGGTTCCCGATGCAATGCCCGATGCCGAGGCGGTGCCCGTTGCCGAGGCGGTGCCCGTTGCCGAGGCGGTGCCCGAGGCGGTGCCCGAGGCGGTGCCCGATGCGGTGCCAGAGACGGTTCCCGATGTAATGCCCGAGACCGAGGCTGTTCCGGAGGTCGAGGCGGTGCCCGATGTTGTTCCCGATGCCGAGGCGGTGCCCGATGTTGTTTCCGATACCGAGGCTGTGCCCGATGCCGAGGCTGTGCCCAATGCCGAGGCGGTGACCGATGCCGTTCCGGAGGTCGAGGCGGTGACCGATGCTGTTCCGCAGGTCGAGGCGGTGCCCGAGGCTGTGCCCGATGCCGAAGCGGTGCCCGATGCTGTTCCGGAGGCCGAGGCGGTGCCCGATGCGCAGGCCAAGGTCGTTCCCGAGGCGGTGTCCTTGTCCAATGCCGTTCCTGAGGCCGTTCCTGAGGCGGTGCCCGATGCCGAGGTCGTTCCCGAGGCGGTGTCCTTGTCCAAAGCCGTTCCCGAGGCGGTGCCCGATGCCGAGGCCGTTCCCGAGGCGGTGTCCTTGTCCAATGCCGTTCCTGAGACCATTCCCGAGGCCGTTCCTGAGACCGTTCCCGAGGCGGTGCCCGATGCCGAGGCCGTTGCCGAGGCGGTGTCCTTGTCCGAGGTCGAGCCCGAGGCCGTTCACGAGGCGGAGCCCGAGGTCGTGCCCGAGGCCGTTCCCGAGGTGGTGTCCTTGTCCAATGCCGTTCCTGAGGCCGTTCCTGAGGCCGTTCCCGAGGCTGTGTCTGATGCCGAAGCGGTGCCCGATGCTGTTCCGGAGGCCGAGGCGGTGCCCGATGCGCAGGCCAAGGTCGTTCCCGAGGCGGTGTCCTTGTCCGATGCCGTTCCTGAGGCCATTCCCGAGGCGGTGCCCGATGCCGAGGTCGTTCCCGAGGCGGTGTCCTTGTCCAAAGCCGTTCCCGAGGCGGTGCCCGATGCCGAGGCCGTTCCCGAGGCGGTGTCCTTGTCCAATGCCGTTCCTGAGGCCATTCCTGAGGCCGTTCCTGAGACCGTTCCCGAGGCGGTGCCCGATGCCGAGGCCGTTGCCGAGGCGGTGTCCTTGTCCGAGGTCGAGCCCGAGGCCGTTCACGAGGCGGAGCCCGAGGTCGTGCCCGAGGCCGTTCCCGAGGCGGTGTCCTTGTCCAATGCCGTTCCTGAGGCCGTTCCTGAGACCGTTCCCGAGGCGGTGCCCGATGCCGAGGTCGTTCCCGAGGCGGTGTCCTTGTCCGATGCCGTTCCTGAGGCCATTCCCGAGGCGGTGCCCGATGCCCAGGTCGTTCCCGAGGCGCTGTCCTTGTCCAAAGCCGTTCCCGAGGCCGTTCCCGAGGCGGTGCCCGATGCCGAGGCCGTTCCCGAGGCGGTGCCCGATGCCGAGCCCGAGGCCGTTCCCGAGGTGGTGCCCGATGCCGAGCCCGAGGCCGTTCCCGAGGCGGTGTCCTTGTCCAATGCCGTTCCTGAGGCCATTCCTGAGGCCGTTCCTGAGACCGTTCCCGAGGCGGTGCCCGATGCCGAGGTCGTTCCCGAGGCGGTGTCCTTGTCCGATGCCGTTCCTGAGGCCATTCCCGAGGCGGTGCCCGATGCCGAGGTCGTTCCCGAGGCGGTGTCCTTGTCCAAAGCCGTTCCCGAGGCCGTTCCCGAGGCGGTGCCCGATGCCGAGGCCGTTCCCGAGGCGGTGCCCGATGCCGAGCCCGAGGCCGTTCCCGAGGTGGTGCCCGATGCCGAGCCCGAGGCCGTTCCCGAGGCCGTTCCCGAGGTCGTGCCCGAGGCGGTGTCCTTGTCCAATGCCGTTCCTGAGGCCATTCCTGAGGCCGTTCCTGAGACCGTTCCCGAGGCGGTGCCCGATGCCGAGGTCGTTCCCGAGGCGGCGTCCTTGTCCGATGCCGTTCCTGAGGCCATTCCCGAGGCAGTGCCCGATGCTGTTCCGGAGGCCGAGGCGGGCCCCGAGATGGTTCCGGAGGCGATACCCGTGTCCAAGGCCGTTCCCCGAGGCGGTGCCCTTGTCTGAGGCCGTTCCCGATGCCGTTCCCAATGCCGTGACCTGGCCATCGCTACAGCCTGCTCCTTACTGGCTCCCCGATTGGCAGGTTCCGTTCGGGCCACTCAAATGGCGAATTCCTCCCTGGCCGTCTGCACAACGAGAATGGACTGATCCACCGTGGCCACCTGAACTGCCTGGCCCCCTCGTGGTCCCCTGAACTTTCGGGTCCACCGTGGCCACCTGAACTGCCTGGTCCCTCGTGGTCCCCTGAACTTTCGGGTCCACCATGGCCCCCTGATCTGACCGAGCCACCTGGGCTATCAGGGGAGCCATCACTGCCGGTCCCAGTTCCCCTACACGGGCCTGGCCCGCCATCCCTCCCCCTGTTCTGCCTCCACCAGTCCACCTCCCTCCTGGTCTCTTTGTTTTGTGGTTATTTTGTTCTGAGGAGCATCTGGTAGCTGCTCCTTAGAGGGGGGGTAGTGTCACGGTGTCTGTTCTGTGTCTCCCTGGGTGGCCACTATAGGTCTCACTTCCCCTTATCGTCACCCCACTTTAGAACTGAATTTCCCATAGTCTTGTCTGTTTCTTCACTGCTCATTGCACTCAGCTGTCCGTGGTTATCAATCATTGCACTCAGCCAATTCCCCGTTAGCATTGTCATTTCCCTGTGTATAAATACCCCGGTTGTTCTGTCATTGTCACGGAGTCCTTGTTGAATGTCACCCTGGTTTGTCGTGGTTCTCGGATGTTGTTTATGTTTCTTGTTTCTGGACTGCTTACCTGGATTGTGACCTTTGCCTGGCTGACCATGAGATTTGGATTATCCTAATAAAACATACTGCAATTGGATCTACCTGTTTGTGTGCGTGTCGTGACATAAACATGTTTTGGCATAATGTTTGGATTCTTTTGCACGATTTAATGTCATTAGCATGGTTATCGCCTCTCAAAAGTTTTATTTTACACTGGTATGGGATGCTGACATGCTTTATTTCTAGGGAGTTCATGTGAAAGCACAATTAAAGTGGATGATGAGCCAAGTACACAAATGGTGGCTATGAAAAGTCTGAAGGATGTGATGTCAAACAAGACCTGCTGGAAACAACCATTCAGTGAAGCAATGCAAGAAAAGGTGATTGCTCTTTGAAGATAAAACATGTTATAAGCTGTGAAGGATGAATACCGCAAACATTTTGTAATGAATGTTGATCAAATAGCTCACACATGTGTTAGACACAAAGAAAAATGAGAGGGAACAAGTGGCATTTTGGCTGTTAATGCAATCTAAATATGTTGGCCTGAATGTGTAATTTGTTGTTGTAATTTCATAGATATAAATATTACTAATTGACTTTTAAAATGTTATAAAGATATATGTATGTTTGTCTTTTTCAACCATGGACCCAACAGGAGGCCTTGCTGATGTATGACTGAATATTATGAAGTATTTTATTCAACTATTTTTGTTATAATTTCATATTTTAAATAGTTTTGTATATATTTTTTTAAATGTTTTATTCAGGTACCGTCAGAGCTGCTCAGACATATTCTTCTAGATTTGGTTTTGGTTTTGTCAACTATATATTTTTCTCTATCTGGCAAAACATTGTTTTTTAGGGTAACACTTTACAATAAGGTTTCATTTGTTAACATTGTTGTATTAATTAACTAACATTAACTATGAGCAATACATTTGTTACAGTATTTATTAAGCCTTGTTAGTATTAGTTAATAAAAATACAGCTGTTCATTGTTTGTTGTTACGTAGTTCACTTCACAGTGCTTTAACTAATGTTACAAATACAACTTTTGACTTTAACTTAAGAACAGCTAGTGCGACTAACCATGTAAAGAGATGTTTGTATCCTCCGAACGCTGCAGCTGAAGCTACTAGTCTGACCTGATGATTTAGATCAGATTGGAGAAGCATTCAAATGCAGGGTGGAAAAAATATCCAGACACAAATTGCACATTAATGCCGAAACGAAGCCCAATGTGATATTAAGAATCCACATCATTGTGCAAAGTTATTATTAGATTGATAAGAATTATAACATTGTGCAGATGTACTGAGAAACTTTATATAAAAGACAAACAAAGGCTGGTGTGTGGAGCCATTAAAATCATTTTGGATACCAGTGCAAATTAAACATGAAAACATTTCCTTTAGGGCTGTCCCAAGTGTTCTTGGTGTAGCTCGCGCTACATTGGAAACAATGTTTTGTATTTGCTGGGACACAGACTCCAGTCCATGGGAGGCCTCCAATAAGTCTTTTATTTGGAGTTTCAGGTCTTGCAGTGCAGAGGCGAAAACATGTTTTACAAAAGGCAAAACAACCTATACCACAGAAGTGATCAAAATGCTGTGGTTTGTATTGTCACTATTCCACTAAAAAAAAACAAAAAAATTAAACCACACTGAAAGAAAACATTAGAAAAACATGGGATATTAAATGACACTTGTTCATAATAGAATTTAGTGCATTCAAGTCATGTCGGGTACATCGTAATTACGAGTTAAACGCACATGAACGCCACCACAAAGTCGTAATTGCGAGTGGGAAACTGAATTTTCTTTAAGCTTTGAGTTTCCGAGTTGGGGGCGTGTCAGTGAGAGACATGACAGAATCAGTGGATCGATGGATGCAACGTCTGTTGTTGACGGTAATTTTTAGTTGAAATTGATAGACAGGATTGCAATATAACAATTAATAAGTTTTTTTAAAGTGGCTTCATAAATTATTTTAAAAAATTAAAAATGCAAAACACACCTGATGCAAATTCTTTGCTCTTCATTTTCTATAAGCAGAGTTAACAAACCCTGTTGTATTTTCTTGTAATGTATTAAAAGAAGGTACACGCCATCTTGTGCCGACTAAACTGACTTGAACGCACCCGATGTCGTAATTACGACTTGTCAACTCGTAAGTACGAACTTCCCAGGAGGACTTGAACGCAGCATAACATCAGATGCGCGTCTTATTTTCTCCCAACTGTTCACTTTCACTCTAGACAAAACCAACAGTGTTTGTGTGTGTATTTGGCAGTGTTAGATGTGAAAGATAAGTCAAGCAATCAAGTGCTATTTGGCAGTCTTTTCAGTGTGTGTGCTTCGAGTGTAAACACATTTCAGAAATAGTGCGCAAATTAAAAGTTTAACCGGCAAGGCTCTATAACGAATGCAAATAATGAACTTTCGCGATTGCAAATAAGTGCAGTGTCACATAAGTGTAACTGCACTGACAATAGGTGAATATTGGCATGTAGATGTCTTCAGGACAGGATCCAGAGAATGTTCAAAATGGCTGACTTTCTGTAGGGTTTAGGGCATGGCTCCAAAACACTTTTTTGTAGGTGTTGGGATGATACATGAGCCTACCAAATATCGTGTATATAAAAAGTAGTGCGTGTGGTGTTTCTTTGAAACTTTGTAGGTATGGAGCCATTTTTTCACACCTATATCTGAAACCTAGGCAGAACCTAACACATTTCGGTTTTGGTTCAATCCGTCCTTCATTTAACAATTCTTTTATTATATTTGAGAAAGGGTTTGTCACAGTAATGACATGAAATCATAATTGTCTATAAGACATTTCTATTAATGGAACTTACATAGTTTTCCCATTTCATTATTGTTGCACACTTGATGCAACAATACATTTTGAAATCAATTAAAATGAGAAGGTGCAGAACCAGATAAAATGAGGGGGAAAAATAAAAGGGAATGAAAGTGAAAAAATAATGTGAACAAAATAATGAAATTCACCTTTGATCTGATCTCACAGTACTCGCTCTCAGTGGTGGGGTGAAATTAAAAGCTTGAGGTGAGCTGGAAGACGCTTGCATAAATGCAAAGCTGCATTGAGGGGTAGCTTGTGGGGTTGCTAAAGCTGGTCTTCCACCTGCGTGGACCTCGTAATGCCCCGTCATGCAGAAATCACCATTGTCCAGTGGAAACACAGCTACGCTGGCCGAGTCGGTTAAATACAGATTTGCCGTATCCATCCATAAAATGTAAACCAAACACAAACAAACGTACGCATTTATCGTTAATAGCCTCAGATATCATTAACAACCAATTGAACTGGCTTAATTATATTGGCTTATTAGACACAACTGGAAAATCCTAGAGATTTTCTCAGCCCGCATGTCCTCTAGTCTCAAAGACTTTCTTTTATTACCTTTAATCAAAAGATAAGTCATCTTTGCTAGTAAGTACGTAACCTTCTCTGGCAGATACAATCTGGCCTGAATGGCAGTGGCTCTTCTCCAAATGGCAGGAAGGGGAGGATGGATCTGTAGACATGCACTTAACAAGTTAATTTCTGAAATTAGTTCATTCCTGGCTTTCTTGTCCCAAACCACAAGCATGCTTTGCCCTCAGATTAACAGGGAGCTCGCTAATAGACTTGATGTGGCCAGAGGTAAAAAGGAGAATATTTGAAAGTCGGAACACATTCAGCATTCCATGACACTAAAATATTTGACAATTTTGGGGTATTTAGTGCACCAGTAGATTTGTAAACAGTTCCATCATATATGTCTTCAACATTTTTTGAGTTGCACTTTGTTTTTGACCATTTGTAATCTGGTTTCAAAAAGTGTCACAGTGAAAGGATTTAATGAACTTGTATAAGCTGTGTCACGTGTTTCACTTCTGAAGGCGGGTGCACGTGTCGAATCTACCAAACCAGAACTTCTATTGTTAAGTCAATGTAACTCAATTAGGTTAAAACAGCTTTCCCCTGTTTTATGTTTCAACAAACTGACTGAAGAAGGTCACAACAACAACATTAGAATTTGTATGTAGAATCAGGTAGAGATACCTCAATGTTGAATCAGTGCAAAATAATCAAGTGTAAGATTTAAAAATCATATTTCAGCAGAGTAATACACAATTCACCAGAGGAAGGCATTCAAACATCATTTTAAATGCATATTGAAATATAAGAATAGATTTCAACTTGGCAGAATGTTTACAGAAGCCAGTCTTTAAGTTTCATATTCTGCACACAATAACTAATAACATTGAAACATATGCTACTTAATGATTTTTGCATGCTTTTGTCTGTCTGTTGCCCTGATAAAGGTTTCATTTGGTTGACAAACATTTTATATTTCGTGATAAACTAATAAGTTTCTGCACTTATGACTGTTTTGCCTTTCAGACAGAATCTTACACAGGATTGTATCTTTCATTGGTAGTTATTTTCAGAACATCAATGTACAATATATACTTTGCCACATATAAAACTTTTTTCGTTTTCTGTAAATTTTTTATGCACACTATAGGACTTTTATTTTGTTCTGGTGGTATGACGTCATAAAGCCGCGCCGCGCTGTGATGCGACTGAAGGAAGGTTTGTGTTTTTAGCCATTTCAAGTAAAGTGTTTAAATCGATGGAGTCCGATAGAGCAATTTCATAGTTTTTAGTAAGCGATGTGAAATTAATTATTGTTTAATGTAATACTGCAGCGCTTCATCTATTATTTATGAGCGCTAATTTGTGATTAAAACGCATCCACACATCTGTAACAGAAAAGTGCGCCTCACGTTGCTTCCTTTATCATCGATCAGTTCACCTTAAACACGAACTGATGAGCAAGTACTAGTGATGGAGAAACGGAGCTCTTTTAAATGAAGAATATTAAATCAATCGCTTCGCGAAACGATTCAGTGATTCGAATCTCTTGAGTCGCCGCGCGCTGACGGTCCGCACAAAGTAAACACAACAAAACATAAACATGCGAGAATAACTCTTACTAACCTGTATTTAACAAGTGCACTAACGAAAACACGATATTTTTTCTTTTTATATATATATATATATATATTAATAATCATGCCATTATCTCTCACCGTGACTGACTCCCTTATCAGTGTGCTGACTACTGAACTAGGGAGCTGATTGAGATCGATTACTTGAATTTTTCTTTTTTGTCATCTTAAATGTCACAGAGTGCCAAACACAGAAAAACTGCTGAAGTAACTGAGATCTACGTGACACGCTGTTATAAAGATGGCGTTTATTAAAGAAGAGAGTGAAGACGTGAAGATTGAAGAAACATTCAGAGTCAAACAAGAAGATACTGAGACACAAACAAAGATGGAGTTTATTAAAGAGGAGATCGAAGAGCTGAAGATTAAAGAAGTGTTCAGTCTGAAACAAGAAGATACTGAAGAACAAACAGGTTGGTTTTCATTCTCAAAGCTGTACTCACTCATTTGATCCTTAAGCTCCACAGAAATGAATGGCATGTCACACATTAAATTAGAAAACACAATGCAGAATTTTGTTTGTAATTATCCAGCTCTCTTGAGCTAAACTTCAAAGGATAGTTCACCCAAAAATAAAAATTAGCCCGTGATTTATTCACCCCAAGCTGTCCTAGGTGTAGACCTATATGACTTTCGTCTTTCAGACGAATACAGTCAGTTATATTTAGAAACATTCTGGCTCTTCCAGTCTTTATAATGGCAGTGAATGGCTCTTTGAGATTCAATAGTCCAATAGAAGTCCAATAAAGTGCATCCATCCATCATAAAAAGTACTCCAAATGTCTCCGGGGGGATAATAAGGGCCTTCTGAAGCAAATCGATGCATTGTGTAAGAAAAATATGGTACAAGTTAGGTCCTTGTATGGGAAAATGAACCCCAGAATAACAGACAAAAAAAACATTTCACTTGATTAAACAGACCCAGCTAATACAGTTACATCGTGATTTCGTAACTACACCGGACCATATTTGTCGCAGCGACATACCAAATAATGTGGAATGGAAATGTAACATGGCAAGAACGTCCTAACGACCAAAATACCACGTCCACCTTTATTTTTAATATTTACACCTCACCTTTAGTCCGGGTAATGCTCCGACCATTACTTTGAAAAACATATAGAGCTAATAAACTCCTAAACCTTCTCTGGTGCAAAAAGAAACCTTATAAAATCTAATAATAATCTAATTATAGGGGATTTTTAGTAAATAGAAGGTAAAAAGAAAGCGTACCTTTTATTCTCTCTGTTGCCGCCGCCGCCATGTTGTGGAGTCGCTGTGTGTTTCGTTGAAGTGAAACTTTGTTTGTTCTTCCAAAAGAGGACATGACTAGAAATCAGTGGTCAAGTTGTATTTAAACACTATTCCAGAACAGTTCAACCCAAATATTCAGATGTGTGCTGCGCATTTTATGGAGGAAGACTACACTTCCCCTAACCAACAACCTCCACTTCTACAAAGTCACAAAGTTCATACCTATCAATTCTGACACACAAAACATAACAACAACAGTCTGGCGCTTCTGACTAAAAACAAATAAACACATAATTATAGTTTAAATAATTTTCCAATAATGATTCAAACGCGAGTTTTGAGCAGTGTAGAGTAGCGCTTGTTGGTTGTTGTTTCTCCAATCACAAATGAATCGTTTGAAACGGTTTGCGTCTCCAGTAAGCACTAATCCACAAATAACTTGTTATTCGGTTTATAAATGTGCCTTACACTCCCTCTGACGTGAAATAAACCAATATCCAGAGTTATTCAGTTACTCCTAACAGTATATTGACTGAACTGCTAAAAGAGAACCGATGATGGGATGTGCACGAGCAGAGCAGCTGAACTGAATCTCGTGCTGCTGGCCTGGGAGACGGCATCACAGTATGTTAAGGGGCGTAACATTTCCGTCACACGCTTGAGGTATTCGGCCAATCACAACGCACTGGATAGCTGGCCAATCAGAGCACACCTCGCTTTTCAGTGCGATGAGCTTTGTAAAAATCGACGCATTTCAGAAAGGCGGGGCATAGAGGAGAAACTATAGGCTAATGTACATTATATGGAAAATAATATGTTTTTTGAACCTGAAACCTCATAAACACATTGCATTACACAAAATAATGTTCTTTTTAGCAGCATCATATGACCCCTTTAAAATGTGTTTCATTCCTGAATCATCGTTATGTCTGTTTGTGGGTTTTACACATATTTAACCAATAAAAAGCATTCAAAAGAGCTTGTGACAAAACCTTGTAACACCTTTGGATCCTCCAATTGTTAGTCAACCCTCATAACTCCACCTCATATCTCCAGCGCCCATATAGCTACAATAAACTTTATAGCCTGCAAACTGATGAAAAAGTGATGCTATTAATTTACTGCCCCAGATGCAGCCATTCTAATGATGGACAAAACACAGATCTCTGTCACTCGCTTGTCAAAAACCCTATTAAAACAGTCCATGTGACATCAGCGGCTGAACTTCAATTTTGTGAAGCTACGAGAATACTTTTTGTGCGCAAAGAAAACAAAAATAACAATTTATTTAACAATTATTCTCCCCCGAGTTACTGTCTTCCGCCATTTTGGAGAGTATCAAAATGCATACGCACGCTTTCTCCTAAGATTAAACAACACTGATTATGCAGATTACGGTCTTGGGTACTCTCCACAATGGCTGAAGACGTAACTCGAGGGAGAAGAATGTTAAATACATTTTTATTTTTTTTGCACACAGAAAGATATTCTCCTAGCTTCGCAAAACTTAAGTTGAGCCACTGATGTCACATGGACTATTTTACCGATGTCCTTGCTACGTTTCTGGACCTGGGAACATTACAGTTGTGTTGCTGTCTATGGGAGGGTCAGAGAGCTCTCGGATTACATCAAAAATATTTTAATTTGTGTTCTGAAGATGAACGAAGGTCTTGCGGTTTTGGAACAACATGAGGGTAAGTAATTATTGATTATTTAATTATTGATGAATGTTTATTTTTGGGTGAACTATCCTTTAGCTCCATTTGAGTATGGTTTTCAGAAATTAAATGCAAGTGTCTGATCATATATAAAGCCAAAATACCAACTCTGATGACACAATGATTAATTATTACTGAAAAAAAAAAATACATTTTCCTTTTTAATATGGGATTTTTTACATATCAAAACTGTGCCAAGGCAGAAAAAAGGTTGGGAAACACTGGTGTAGACAAAAATATTGGGCAGCACAACTGTTTTCAACATTAATAATAATAATAATAATAATAATAATAATAATAATAATAATAAATGTTTCTTGAGCATCAAATCAGCATATTACAATGATTTCTGAAGGGAATCATGTACACTAAGAAAACAAAAATAACAGCTTTATTCAACAATTTTTCTCCTCTGTGTCACTCCACATCAGCGTAGAGCCATTTTGGCAAGTCTGAGCTGTATGCAGGCAGCATATGCTCTTCTGTGTCAGCTGCGACACAATGATAAGTTTTCTATGTATATTTATGCTTTGATTTGGGAAAAAAAACAGCGCATCTTGTGTCGCCGCTGACACAGAAGAGCATACTGTACCGTTGCATCCCTAAATCCAACCCTGTTTAGGGCTGCACGATATATCGTTTTAACATCGATATTGGATGTGTGATGTTTAGTATTCTGATCGTTATATTTATACTAATCGTTTTCTTTACTCAAACACAGACAACGTGTCTAAACCAGACGCTAACAGCTAGAGGCTGTCTACACTGCTCTAGTACATTTTCGCTGCTCTAGTTGTCTTCCCTCCTAAGATGCAGTATTGAAGTGTAGCTTGCCCACTGTCCATTTTCAAGAGCAGTGGGCGCACTTAGCAAACTTACTCAAATCTTACTGAAACAAACAGCGGGTGGGTCTCGGTGTTGATTGGGGATGAAAGAGGAAAAAATGAAGATGACACAGATATATAGTTTATGTACGACCTGGAAGTATTTATTCAGCGATCGGTGCGAAAACATCATCTTTACAGAAAATCATTGTGAACGGAACATGATTAGGCTACGTTAGCATGTACACAGTTGAAGTTTAAAGAATTTGAAAGTGAATGCTATATAGTTTGTTAAATTAAAATTTTTTTTTAACAAGGTTTAACATTTCGCAAGTTTTTAACCGTTAGCTTACCTCAGTCCGCCTCATGTGTCACAATACTGCTGCTAGGAAGAGGCAGGAATGATGAAGATAATATAAACAAATCTTTTTAATGGTAATCCACAAGATGAAGATGGTCTAACACTCAGGTTAACATTCAGCAATAGCGGACAAAGACAGACAGAACAGACTACAACTAAAGTAAGGTAGTTAACGAGGGACAGACAGGTGAGGATGATCAACTAAGAAGGACACAGGTGAATTAAGCAAGGAGAGACAGAAACTGGGTCAAACAGAGCACATAATGGATGAAAACACAACAGAAGTCCAATGGGGTGTGACACATTGCCCCCTCCCGAAGACGCGACCTGGTGATGGGACGGCGAAGGGCTGGCAGGAACACAGGCAGATCAGCCAGGTAGAGGCTCTGGTGGAGGACAGACACCCAGGAGGAGGGCGACAACAAAAGTTCAGGGTGGAGCTGATGGAGGGAGAAGCCAGGAGAAAGTTGGAGGAGCCAGGCTTGACCCCGGCCACAGCCCTGATGGTGGCCCACGGTGGAGCCGATGGAGGGAGAAGCCATAGTGAAGGAAGGGCCCAAACCTATTGTGGCTAAGCAGGTGGAGGTGGAGCCTGAGGCAGAGAGCCGATGAGCCAGGGCTACTGGGAGGATCCGGAGGGCCAAGGCAGAGCAGATGGCTCCAGCAACCGAGGCGGGGATCCGGAAAGCCGCACTGGAGCCGGAGGGACTCTTGCTGTCCACAGCTTTCTCCCTCGTGGCAAGCACTGTAGCTGGCTCTCGCACCTGGTCTGACCTCACTTGAAGCTCCGGCACAGCGATCTTCAGCTCTTTAGCTGGCATTGGCTCCAGTTGCGACGGGCTTTGAGTGCACTGTATGATTTCCACACTCCAACACAAACCAGCCCCAACTCAGAACACGAAATTCTAGACACTGGATGATTGCCTCTCTCTAGCACAGTCCAGTGGTGTCTGGGAGGTCGACAGGGCAATGGTAATTAGCCCCAATGCAGAACAGGGAGTTCAGCGTAGCGTTGTCGAACGCCGAGGTGAAAAGTGCGGTGATGTCCATGAAAAAATTAAACACTTTAAAAACAAAGAGAGAGTTTTTTGTTGGTCCAGTATTCTGTCACAATACTGCTGCTAGGAAGATGCAGGCATGACGAAGATAATATAAACAAATCCTTTTAATGGTAATCCACAAGATGAAGAGGGTCTAACACACAGGGTAACATTCAACAATACCGGATGAAGATAAATTAAAAAAGACTACAATTAAAGTAGGGTAGTCTCAGCCTCAGACGTCATGCCCACAGACCGTCGGCTAAACGTCTGATGCATATGGAACACAAAAGTGGAAACACTTCAGGAAGGTGGAAATCGTCAATGGATTGGTTGAATTATACAGGATTTCCGGGAGTCATGTGTGTCACTTTCTTTAACATTCTGTCCGGAAAAAAGATGCCATGGCGCCAAACCTCCTCATGAAAGAAGAAAGCCATCGAGTTTACAACTGTGACGACATGTGCTTATCAGGATCAACTAAACACTGGATTCTCAACACTATATTGTAAAATATTTAAAGTTCACGGCATAGAATCTTTAAAATACATCAGAGTTTTACACACCAGTCTGTTATTGTGGCAACATTTCCACACCCTGATACGTGGCGCTGAACGAGACGAACTGTGATTGGTTGTTTGCCATGTCAGTCAAACGGCCTCGTGGGCCTCAAGCTGCCATAGATTCCAGACCTTCAGCCGTTAGTCTGAAGGTCTGGCTATGCGAAACTAAAAGTAGGGTAGCTAACGAGGGACAGATAGTTGAGGATGATCAACTAATAAAGACACAGGTGAGCTAATGTAATTAACCACACAGGGCATTTATTTATTTAATTAAATTAAAAAACCTACAAAAATACAAAACGCTAATCATCTCGGGTGATATCCAACATTAAATCAGTAAAAACAATGAATAAAAGTAGATTTATAACTTTTTCCTCTGTCTGTCTGCTGGAAGTTGACAGTTACATAACAAATGATTGGCACGTGCACTTACGCAGTACACAGAAAGTGATGTGCGCTAGTTTAAATGTTAATTTGTCCCATGCCCTCTTTCAATAAATCTCATTCTCAGTCATTTACAAACGTGTCATTCACAATGATCACCATTTGCTAAGCAAACTATTTGTTTTTTGTTTTGTCTTTTTGATGACAAATATTTTATCTATCTACAAATATAATAATTCATGCCATAATTTAAAATGCTTTATGAATTCAGTATATTTCCCAAATAGGCTATTGGATACATCTTAACAAAGACAATACATGTTGTGCAATAATATGAAAAGTTATCTGGAGACCAGCTGACCACGTTCAGGATGTTCCCACAATGTTTGCAAAAAATTGCAACGTCACCATGATGTCCTCACGACATTGTCATAAAGTAATGGCACACTGACCTAATGACGACCAATTGGCGACGTCCTCACAACATACTGTGTTTGCTGGACATAAGATAATTGTATAAGTGTCAAGCTAAAGTATAGCACTACAAATAAACTTTAAACTTTAACTTTCTTTTTTCAATACATCTGTCACAACTTACAAGGTCCAATTCTTTAAATTTTTCCCCCAGTAACAACTAAGAAATGTGTCCAAATGTCAGACCTGCCTTGTTTTGCTTTTTATATAATAAAAACCTGCTTTAAGGTGCTTTCACTCTTGGTTCACCTGCCTGGTCCACACCCAAGTTCGATTGCTCCCCCCTCCCCCTGCCCCCGCTGGACTGCATTCATATTATTCTATTTGGGTCCGAACCGTGGTTTGTTTGCATCATGAAGCCAGCAGCTGTCTTCCCCGTTGCCTAGTGATGACGGGGCAGGAGGAGATGGCAAATGCATAACATTGCTCTCTGCACTTTTATATATTTACATTTTTAAACTGTTCCTTTTGTTTACAAAGCTTCGGTACAAAACGAACAGGCGAACAGGAATGAGATATACAGCTCTCTGTTTGCAGTTGCGTCAGTCATGCTCAACAGGGAAGTGAGTGAAACACACACAAACACATTTTTATCAAATAATACATCATTAATAGTAGTTCACTTCCGTGATTTGGTATGATTCTGTTCACATCAGCAGCGAACCGTACCAGAGTTCACATGAACCATACCCCAGACCACCGTTTTTAAGTGGACTCGGGTACAGTTCGCTGGTGTGCACCCAAATTCGGAAGACAGCGTTCCATCGTCCAATAGAACTGAACTCTGATGTCAATCCAACCCGGGTGCGCACCAAAAGTGCTCGTGTGAAAGCACCCTTAACCTTCTTCTCAACTTCATTCATTTGCTTACTCGATCCTTCTTGTTAAATCTTGTGTGTCAAGACCCACAGGATCCCAGTCCCAAAGCAGTTCCCTTTCGATACTTCACTCATACTGCGTATGAGGAAAAGCTCCTTTTTTCCTCGATACTGAAGCCTTTTTTCAATAACGCAGTGCAACTGCACTGCCGTTGGTTTAATCTGTAAACTTTTTTAAACCAATGACAGCGCTGCGGCTGCAGCCAAAATGGGCGGGGCGAATGGCTATATAAGCAGGCAAAACGCCAGAAGAAATCAGATCTTACTCCTTCAGAGACGACTTCACTTCGCTGGATCCCTATTGAACGCTTTCCCCTGGAACGAGCTCTCGCCGTCGAAGAGGCACCGCAGCGGATCAGCTGAGATCGCCGATCGCCTGCAGCGCCGGCGCTCTTGTGGACAGCCGCTCTCTAGCGCCGTTCCCGAGCCGCCCGCTTCTCACTTCCGGCCGCTTCTCAGCGGATCTCCTGCCGCCATCCAGCGATTCTAAAAGAGCAATTTCCAGTGGTTTTCACCGCTCTAAAAGATTGTTTCTAATGCCGTTTTCACAGCGGCGGCATCTGAGCAAATGCCACTCCACAGCTGTGGCACATGCAGAGCCCCTCTGCATGAAGATGACGGCCACGGTGAGTGCGTCTTTTGCCTGCTATCTTTAATGAAAGCGGTCCCTCAAATCACGACCCCCCCCTCCCTCCTCTCACCGAACCCTCCAATAAAAGACAGCCGTCCCCTGTCCTCTTCTCACGCCCAGAGCAGCGTCCATCGGCTGAAGCGAGCGACCTAGTGGGGGTAGAGGGGCTCAGCACCCCGGATTTGGGGCCCAGAGCAGCGTCCATCGGCTGAAGCGAGCGACCTAGTCTCTTTTGGCGGATCAGACAATCACGGATTAGAAGCCCAGAGCAGCGTCCATCGGCTGAAGCGAGCGACCTAGTCTCTTTTGGCGGATCAGAGAATGAGCCACTTGATGACTCAATGTCACTCGCGGCTTCCGAAACGGAGGATTGGGCCGGTGATTCTGACCCCGCCCACATGCCGTCACTTGAGCCCATCGACGCCAGAGCTGGGATGGATGCCGAGCTTTTCCGCATCCTCTCCAAAGCCATCGAGGAACTTGATTTAGAGTGGGCTCCCCCTGAAGTGCCAACGCGTAGCAGACTGGACGAGTGGTACCTGCCGGGACGCCGCCAGGCCCCCCGCCAGTGCTCTGCCCCATTCTTCCCTGAACTTCACGACGAGCTGACTAAGTCGTGGCACACTCCCTTCTCGGCCCGCTGCCTCGAGATGCTGGCAGTAGAGAGCGAGCCCTTCAATCCTTTCAGGTGATCCTGAAGGGGCGCCACGTCCTAGTCCAGTCGGACAGCATGACAGTGGTGTCCTACATAAATCACCAAGGCGGCCTTTCGTCCAGCCGCCTCTGTGCACTGGCAAAGCACCTCTTGGAATGGGCATTACCCAGGCTTCGATCGCTCAAGGCTACGCATATACCTGGCAGGACAAATCTGGGAGCAGACATGCTATATCAAAACAACATCCCACTAGACGATTCTACACCCCAACACCATACTCAAAACAAAACTCTGGCAGATTTTTGGGAAGTCAGACCTCTACCCCTAACCCTCAGAAAGCAACTTTCATTGCCCAACCTATTTTTCGAAGTACACAGATGCGCTGGCCCACAAATGGCCCAGCCTCCTTCTTTACGCTTTTCCCCCGATCGCTCTGATCCCACAGGTCATCAGACGAGTCAGGGAAGATAAGCACAGAGTTCTCCTGGTCGCCCCACTCTGGAGGAACCAAGTTTGGTCCTCTGAGCTATTCAAGCTTTCCACACAAGCCCCATGGCCGATCCCCCTGAGGCGGGACCTCCTCTCTCAGGCGAACAGGACAATCTGGCATCCACAGCTAGAACTCTGGGCTCTGCACCTATGGTCCCTCGATGGGAGCCTTTAAGCCTCCCCAGGGACGTGCTACACACCATTGCTCAGGCGAGAGCCCCGTCTACAAGACGCCTCTATGCCCAGAAATGGTCAGTCTTCGTTGACTGGTGCTCAGCACGAAACGAAGACCCTGTTGAGTGTAATGTATCTCCGATACTGTCATTTCTCCAAGAGGTCTAGACTTCTCACCCTTGCCATGCTCAAGGTGACCTTCGGCCCGCAGCATTTCATGCTCATCACCGCTCTCTACTTGTCTCTAGCAGGCGGTTGGAACCCCCCCGCGTCGCGTCCTTGTTCCCATTGGGACCTGCACACGGTCCCTCTCGGCACTCAAAGGACCTCCATTTGAAACGAGTTTGGGCCCAGCTGACCTCAAAGTCATTTCAAACTGCTCTGCTATGGCTCTAGCATCAGTCAAGCGTGCTCTCGATCTGCAGTTCAGAGCACAGCATGCATTTCCCTCTCAATGCACTCAAAGTTTTGTCAACTAAGCGAGAGGCTAATCCCTCTAAAGCCCTCTGAGGTTCTTCGCACAGGTCATTTCCCTCTGAGCACTCCCCTTTTGTCAGCGAGCGAGAGCTGGAATCTGCCCATAGCTTTTTGAGGATATGCTTTGGTGGTCACACCAAGGGGCAATCTCCTCTATGGGCCAAAGAAGCACCTCTCGCATTGGATAGTCGACGCTATAGCTCTGTGTTACTCCTCTATTGGCCTTGATTGCCCCATAGGAGTAAGAGCCCACTCCACGAGAGGGATGGCCTCTTCTTGGGCCTGGTCTAGTGGTGTCTTTATCAAGGACATCTGTGAGATGGCCGGCTGGTCCTCGCCGTCCACTTTTGTCAGATTCTATAACCTGGACATCCCGACCTTGCATGCTTGGGTCCTTTTGGTATGACAACGACGGCCTGTAATCAGACTCCTTCATCAAGCCATCTCCAGGGAGCTAGCTCCCTCTTAGCAGTGTAGCGTAAAGGGTTCGACGGCTCTGGCCCTCTCACTTGTCCCCTGGACCCCAAGGTGTCCAAGATAAGTCTTGTCGTTCCCTACCGTGGCACGGCTCGGTTGAATTGGTTCCCCATACACAGTATGAGTGAAGTATCAAAAGAGAACATACTCGGTTAAGAACGTAACCTAGGTTCCCTGAGATATGGAGCGAATACTGCGTTATATGCTGTGCCACGAGGCTGCGGCTTCAGTGTCGTCGCCTCAGCCGTATGACCTGATTTCCTCTGGCGATTTGCCTGCTTATATAGCCATTCACCCCACCCATTTTGGCGGGCTTTGGCGCGCTGCATCGCCACAGGCTTGCGCAGCTACGCAGCGCTGTCATTGGTTTAAAAAAGTTTACAGATTAAACCAATGGCAGTGTGGTTGCACTGCGTTATTGAAAAAAGGCTTCAGTATCGAGGAAAAAGGAGCTTTTCCCCATATGCAGTACTCGTTCCGTATCTCAGGGAACCGAGATTACGTTTGTAACAGAGTACGTTTCTTTATTGTTATGTTTTGTTTTGTGAGGGGCTTGATAACTGCCAGCTTGAAAGAATTTGGGACGTGTCCTAAAGAAAACAAAGAGTTAACAATAGTGACATAAGGTTCTGCAATTACAGGTTACAGTAACTTTGTGGGTATAGGATGTGTTTGATGCTTTACATGTCTAAATGTTTTTTTTGTTTTTTGCTATGTGCCATTAAACCAGGGCTAAATTGCATATGTTTCTTTCTGCTTTAGACCTGATGCCACTGAAAGAGGAGAGTCAAGAGCTCAATGATATGGAAGAAGAACATCAATATGAGAAACCTCATCAGTTCATGGCTGGAGAAAAATGTTTTAGTGACTCAAAGATTGAAAAAAACATCCTCACAAAACAAAGGAAATAAAAAAAAACATTAAAAGCCCACATGAAAGTTAAAACTGAAAAGGGCCCTTTCACTTGCCAACAGTGTGGAAGAAGTTTCAATTACAAACAAGCCCTTAACAGGCACATGAAAATTCACACCGGTGTGAAGCCTTTCACTTGCCAACAGTGTGGAAGAAGTTTCAGTCTCAAACAAACCCTTGACAGGCACATGAAAATTCACACCGGAGAGAAGCCGTTCACCTGCCAACAGTGTGGAAAGAGATTCTCTGACAGAACATACCTTAACACCCACATGAGTGTTCACACTGGAGAGAGACCTTTCACCTGCTCTCATTGTGGAAAGAGTTTTACACAAAAAAAACACCTTAATATCCACATGAGTCTTCACACTAGACCGTGCCCATACACCTGCAAACAGTGTGGGAAGAGTTTCTCACAAAAGGGAAATCTTAAGACTCACATGAGAGTTCACACTGGAGAAAAGCCCTTCGCTTGCGATCAGTGTGATAAGAGTTTCACACACAAAAAAACCTTTAATGTCCACATACAATATCATACGATCGGATTTGAAGAAAACCTTAACAATCACATTAAGATTCACAAAAGAGAGGGGGCTTTTATATGTCATCAGTGTAGAAGGAGTTTCAAAGACAGCAAATGCCTGAAGAATCATGTAAAAACTCACGCTGGAGAGAAGCCTTTCATGTGCGATCACTGTGGAAAGACTTGCGCAAACAAAGCAAACCTTGAGAATCACGTAAGAGTTCACACTGGAGAGAAGCCATTCATCTGCCCTCAGTGTGGAAAGAGTTTCCCATACAAAGGAAACCTTAAAATTCACATGAGAGATCACACTGGAGAGAGGCCTTACAACTGTCTTCAGTGTGAGAAGACTTTTATGTATCACTCAAGCTTGAAACGTCATTTAAAGACTGGCGCCTGTTTCACACCACAAGCTTGAGCTTCACGTCAGTGTTGCTGCAGCTGCAGACTCGTGAAAGTATCCACTAGAGAGGTGCAGGGTCTAGTTGACTAAACGGTAGAGCTCCTACTAGTCGACACTGCAAACAATTTGTCGATTACACAAAAGAGGAAAAAAAATAGGATTTTGTTATTCAGATTAACATCATTTTAATGTAACATTTAAAACATTTTAAATAAGTTAAAATAATTTTTTTGGAAAAAGAACGGTTTTAAAAGTGTATCTGGGCGGAAACTACATTTTTACCTCGCATGCATTTTCTTTGTGTTTGTTGCAGCGAGCTCAAAAATGACCAAATGGAAGACGAGCAAGGTGTGGGATTGTTATGAAGTAGAAGGAAACTGACAAGTTTTGTGTAAACTGTGTAATGTCAAATTGGCTTAAAATAACTCTACTGGAGCGATGTGTAATCATATTCAGCACAGGCACATAGGCGTTAGCTTCTGCTAAAAGCTAGCAAATAAACTCCACCATTTTGGCTAGCAATCAGGAGAGCGCTAGATTGGCTGTAGCGTTGGTATTGACAGTGGTCGAACAATAATTTAAAACCAGAATGTTTAGACCTTACAAATCTTACTTTTTCAACATGGTGGACAGCTGCTGTGCGCCAGGATGCCAGAACAGAGAAAAACCATTTTACATTTAAAGGGGTCCTATTGTGCTTTTTCTTTCATTTTTCAACTTTAGTTAGTCTGTAATGTTGCTGTTTGAGCATAAAAAAGTTCTGCAAAGTTAGTTCATTATTAGGGTCATATGATGCGATTTCAATTTTCATTTCTCTTTGGAGTGTTACAAGCTCTTGGTGCATAATGAAGATCTGTAAAGTTTCAAAGACTAAAGTCTCAAATCCAAAGAGATATTCTTTATTAAAGTTAAGCCACTCCTACCTAAAACGTTTCTTTCTAATACACCCCCACATGTCTATATCACGATGTGGGAAGATTTGCACAACAATGCCTAAATATCTCACTCTCTCTTTCTCTCTCTCTATATATATATTTAGGCATAATTTTTTCAGATTCCTAAGGATCCCGATAGAACAACTAAAATGGTTCACTACAATAAAAAACTCAAAAATTTTCAACACAAAATTTGGGTTTAAACGGGATAAGTTTTCATGATATTTATGATAGCTATATCACTGTGAGTACAGTACACATGCTGGCTACCTACAAGGACAGCTAGGGTCGATTACGTTTAAAACACAGTTGACTTACCCTTCCAATGACGACAAAGCAGGTTTTAGCCGGCAGACTCCAAAGTTGAATATTCATCAAAAAATTAGATTACATCCATTTGTACCCCTCCAGGCTTTTGTGGGCTTTTAAGGAGTCTCCGGAGTAGGACGAGGGAAAGTTGATGAGGTAATGCTAGTTGTAGATATCAGGATACTGCAATTCAGGAAAGCTATCCGTTCCTTTATCGATATGTACGTTAAAAGCACCCCGCAGTAAACATAGGTATCTGTTATGTTTAATCTAGTAAGTTTTGCTATGTACAGGTCTATGTCTTTTGAATTAGTGCACAGTAAACTCTGTTGCCTTGAAACTCATGCATCGGTTATTTTTAATAAGCGAAGTATCATTTCATATTCGCTCCCAGCATGGTGGTGTAAACAGAATGGGTCACGTGACGTGCGGAGCTCTATTGCCGCTTGCGCTTGTGGTGTGAAACCGGCTTCTTCTGGAAAGAAAGTGCAGTGTTCCTCAGTGTGACTTAAACTGAGCCATATGCATTCCATTCTGAAGGACATCAGTTCAGTTGTGATCAGTGTAATGTTTTTTTTTTCTTTTGCCATCACACTTAACAGATACAGATGAAACGCTGAATGTGGGCTACATCTGATTGTCCACTTTCACAACCATTTTTTTATTTGCATCCTTCTCTGCATACTTCATATAACTTTTTATTACAAACAAAAGGACATAAACTTATAATGAACTCTGCACTGTGTTATTTGAGTTCAATGATTATGTAAACGTTGTCAGTCTGGATTTGAATATGACATGGAAAAAAAAAATCATATTTCAGCAGTGTAATTCACACAATTCACCAGAGGAAGGCATTCAAACATCATTTTAAATGTATATTGAAATATAAGAATACATTTCAACTTGGCAGAATGTTTACAGAAGCCAATCTTTAAGTTTCATATTCTGCACACAATAACTAATAACATTGAAACATATGCTATTTAATGATTGCTGCATGTTTGTTTTCGTCTGTTGCCCTAATAAAGGTTACATTTGGTTGACAAGCATTTGATATTTAGGGATAAACTAATAATTTTTTACTTTTACTTTACTAACTTTTTTATAAATGGTTTCTGCACTTTTGCCTTTCAGACAGAATCTCACACAAGCTTATATCTTGCATTGGTAGTTATTGTCATAACATCACTGAACAGCATATTTGAAAATAAAGTTTACCCACATAAAACATTTTCTATACATTTTTATGCACTATATAGGACTTTTATTTTGTTCTGATTATATGACGTCATAAAGCCGCGCTGTGATTCGACTGAAGGAAGGTTTGTGTTTTAGCCATTTAACGCAAAGTGTTTAAATCGATACCCGGTGGAGCAGTTTCATAGTTTTTAGTATGCGGTATAAAATTAATTATTGTTTAATGTAATACTGCAGCGCTTCATCTATCATTTATGAGCGCTAATTTGTGATTAAAACGCATCCACACATCTGTAACAGAAAAGAGCGCCTCACTTTGCTTCCTTTATCGATCAGTTCACCTTAAACACGAACTGATGAGCAAGTACTAGTGATGGAGAAACGGAGCTCTTTTAAAATGAAGAATATTGAATCAATCGCTTCGCGAAACGATTCAGTGATTCGAATCTCTTGAGTCGCCGCGCGCTGACGGTCCGCACAAAGTAAACACAACAAAAACATGCGAGGATAACTCTTACTAACCTGTATTTAACAAGTGCACTAACGAAAACACGATATAATACATGCTATCTACAAATACAAACAATACACATCATAAATACCCAATAATGAAACTAATTTCTTCTTAATATGTGTATTTATATATATATTAATAATCATGCCGTTAACTCTCACTGTGACTGACTCCCTTATCAGTGCGCTGACTCCTGAACTAGGGAGCTGATTGAGATAGTTTAAGTTTTATTTTTTTTTGTCATCTTAAATGTCACAGAGTGCCAAACACAGAAAAACTGCTGAAGTAACTGAGATCACGTGACACACAATTAAAATGATGGCATTTATTAAAGAAGAGATCAAAGAGCTGAAGATTGAAGAAGTGTTCAGTCTGAAACAAGAAGATACAGAGGAACAAACAGGTTGGTTTTCATTCTCAAAGAAGAACTCACTCATTTGATCCTTGATAAAATATCCAGCTCTACAGAAATGAATGACACGTACACATTAAATTAGAAAACATAATACAGAAGTAGCTTAAACAGAACAATTAGTTTAACATTGTTTTCAACTCTCAAGTAAAATTACGTTCAGTGGAAAACACCTTTACTCCTAAAAATACAAACTTTTAAAGGGTTTAGCTAAGATAGAAAAACGTTTTCTTTTTGAGAAACAAGTGAAATGAATGCTGTTATCATCTTTTAGCTAACAATATTCAGGATTCAAACTGAAAAATTCTTCATAAAAAACAGATATTCTGCAAAACTGAATATAGAGAATGTGAAGCTACGTCACGCCGCGTTGCATTCTGGGAGGATCACCATCTGCTGCAAATTCTGAACTTAATACCGATACCTGCTTATCTTTTGTTTTGGTTTTGCCTTAAAGTTAAATAATCACATTCTTCATTTGATCGTTTGCAGGGTAGAGAAGCTGGGTTATGGCTTCGCACGATAATTAGATTTTTTTTCTCCTAAGTTTTGTAGAATTTCGTTTACTTTGATCTGATTACCGTGAAAACGGTGTCACCGCTAGTGTCTCAGTGCTTTTGTTAGCATCTGACAGTTTTTGTTTACAAAATAGTTTGGGACTTAAATTGCTTTTGAAATGTCCAAAGGAAGGGGCAAACAGGGCGATAAAAAGACCGAGAAGTAGGTGCGTCCCAAATCAAAATTTTACTCCTGAATGAAAGTTGTAAAAACCAGACAGTTAATTATGGTTTTAAACTACTTTTTATTGTCAGAACATAACAAATTATTTTTTAACAAGTGATCAATTGAGGTAGAATACAGATTACAATATTACTAGTAAAATCAATATCAATAGAATACAATATTATTAAAATTAATAGAATATATAAATATCTTTATAGAAAAAATAAGAATTGTAACATGATACAACACTCGAGATATAAAGTATATTTGTCAATAAACAAAAATAAGAATAGAGAAGAAATGCCAATCCCTTACAGCTGATTTGAAACATTTTGTAAGATGTTTTAGCTGTCTGACAGTATAAATAAAATGAATAAACAAAATATCAATCTTAATCTTAGTCAGCATTTACTGTTCAATTTTTTTGAACAGCCAAAGACATTACGCTACATGTTAAGGAACAGCTGCAGCAGCTCCCATTTCTTCTGCTCTGTATGAAGCCTGTGAAGTGGAATGGGGCTTTGGTCTCCCTCCATATTCAGAATCTCAGATACTGCTCGATAGCCTCAGTCTTTTCTGGCCTGATATATCGAGTCTTGAAGCGCGGCTCAACCAAGGATGCCATTTCAAGCAGTTCATCTGTTATCTTGTCATCATACTTCTCACTGAGATAGTCTGTGACCATTGTCTTTATGTCCTTTGTGAGCTGTGTGTCGTCAGCAGAATGTTTCAGGACCTCTGTTCTGAAGAGGTCCTGGTCCACAGGCTTAAGGTAGGACACACTCACATAAGATTCACCAGACAGTGAATCTGTGAACTCAAGCAGTGGTTTCAAGGCCTTGTTTTATTGACTGTAAAACACAACTGGACCATATATCCAAAGTCAACTCAAGTCAAGTCTGCTTTATTGTCAATTCTTCCACATGTAACATACAGTACATACATACAGAGAATCTAAATTGCGTTACTCTCAGACCCCCGGTGCATATACAGATAACACTAACAGAAGAGCCTAAAAATCTAGATAAATATAAAATATAAGAGACAACTATACAATAAGGGAATGTAAAAAAAGACATAATAAAATAAAAATAAAGTTAAATAAAAGCAGCGCAAGGCACATGGCAGATAGAGTGTTGCATAAAAAAGTGCATAAAAGTGACTGGTGCATGACATCGTATGTTAGAGGCTTATTCAGTCTGATTAAAGTGACAAATGGGCTCAAGAGCAGTTATTTTATTTAACTGACTGATAAGGGTGGTAGAATGACGTCAGTTCCATGGTGAATGAGGTAGTGAGCAGACCAATGCTGCACAAAGTGACTGGTGCATGTCATCGTATGTTAGAGGGAGGGAGGGAGGGAGGGGGGGGGGGGTGGAAGGACCTGGGGATGTGGGATCTGTGGTGGGGGGTTCATAGTTCAGTGGTGCCTGGAGCAGAAGAGGGACGGGGGGGCCAGTTCGGGAGCGAGTTCAGCTTCCTGACAGCCTGATGGATGAAGCTGTCCTTCAGTCTGCTGGTCCTGGCCTGGAGGCTCCGCAGTCTCCTCCCTGATGGCAGCAGACTGAAGAAGCTGTGTGACGGGTGAGTGGGATCACCTGCAATGCAGTGCGACTGTGGAGAAAGTGAGCAGCACCAAGTTCCTGGGTGTGCACATCACAGAGGGCCTCTCCTGGACTGACAACACCGCAGCACTCGCCAAGAAATCACAACAGTGTCTCTTCTTGATGGTCAGAGGAACATGCTGAGTGTGCACTCTCCTGAAGTCAACCACAATCTCCTTCGTCTTCTCCACGTTTAGAGAGAGATTGTTTGTCACTGCACCACCCCGGCCAGGCGGCTCACCTCGCTCCTGTAGTTTGTCTCATCTCTGTTGCTAATGAGACCCACCACAGTCGTGTCATCCGCAAACTTAATGAAGAGGTTGGAGTTGTGTGACGGTGTGTGCAGTCGTGGGTCAGCAGAGTGAAGAGGAGGGGGCTCAGCACACATCCTTGGGGGGCCCCCGGTGTTTCAGTGTGATGGTGCTGGATGTGTTGCTGCCGACACGTACTGCCTGAGGTCAGAAAGTCAGAAAGTCCAACAGCCAGTTGCACAGCGAAGTGTTGAGCCCCAGCTCGACCAGTTTGTGAATGAGCTGTTGAGGGATGATTCTGTTGAATGCTGAACTGAAGTCTATGAACAGCATTTGACACGTATGAGTCTTTTTTCTCTAGATGTGTGAGTGCTGAGTGGAGGGTAGTTGAGATGGCATCATCGTTCGACCGGTTGGACCGATATGCAAACTGGAATGGGTCCAGGGAGGTGGGGAGGGCAGACTTGATGTGGTGCATGACTAGCCGTTCAAAGCACTTCATGAGGATGGGAGTAAGTGCAACAGGACGGTAGTCATTGAAGCAGGATGGAGATGGCTTCTTTGGACTGGAATGATGGTGGTAATTTTGAAACATGTGGGAACAACAGATGTTGAAAATGTCTGTGAAGACATCAGTGAGTTCTGCTGCACAGTCTCTCAGTACAGCGCCCAGGAATGTTGTCAGGACCCGGAGCTTTGCATGCATTGATCCTGCTGAAGGATCTCCTCACGCTGTCCGGGGTCAGCGTTATCACCTGGTCGCCAAGAGGAGTTCTGTCCACTTCTGTGCAGTGGAGCTGTTTTGTGCCTCAAAGCGAGCGGAAGAAGGTGTTCAGCTCATTCAGCAGAGAGATGTTGCTGTCCCAGCTCCGCTGTGGGGGCTTGTAGTCCGTAATGGTCTATATCCCCTGCCACAGGCTCCGAGTGTCTCTGCTGTCGCTGAATTGATGGGCTATCCTCCTGGAGTACTGTCTCTTAGCCTCTCTGATGCCGCGGGATAGGTTGGCCCTGGCTGTTCTCAGGCCCACCTCATCTCTAGCTCTGAAGGCAGTGTTCCACATCTCCAGGAGTCTGTAGACCTCCCCTGTCATCCACGGCTTCTGGTTGGCCCGGACAGTGATGGTCTTTGTGACTGTTACATCCTCAATGCACTTGTTGATGTAGGCAGTGACAGTCTCCGAGTACTCCTGGAGGTCAGTGGTATTATTGTAAGTGGCAGCCTGCTTAAACATATTCCAGTCAGTTGTATCAAACAGTCTTGAAGAGCGTCTGACGACCCTTCCGGCCACACTTGAATCCGTTTCTGAACTGGTTTGGCGACTTTAACGAGCGGTCTGTATGCAGGCATTAGCATGACAGTGATGTGGTCTGAGGCACTAAGGTGGGGGAGGGGGAGGGCTTTGTAAGCTCCTCTCTGTGTGGTATAAACAAAGTCTAAAATGTTTTTTACCTCTTGTTGGAAAATTAATGTGTTGGTGTATTTTTGGCAAAGAATTGTACATTTTGCAGCTGACGCTCTACTTTCTCCCTAAACTCTGTATGCAGTCTGGGAAGAAAATGTTTTTGGCCCGTAGATCGTATCTGGGGTCAAGAACTTGGATAAGATTCTTAAATCCCTCGTTTCCCAAGCTTCCCAAGGCTAATGGGAAGCTTGTCTTTTGGAATGCAATATGCAACTGCTTTTGTGATGTCTCCATGTCTTTTCGTTTTTGTTGTTGTAAGGCACAGCTTTGGAAAATGACGACAATGAGACTCTGCCGGGTAGTTGCGCTTTGTGCTTGTAGATGGTCCACGTCTATCAACATTTGTTTGGGACTGTAATTTCTTAGCATCTTCATGTTCTGAAGGGTGACATTGTTTTTAAATGATGAAACAGGTTTGTGGTGTTGCCTGTCTTTAGCCCTATTCGGACGGGACTAGTTTTTACAGGGGGTCGTTAGAGAGATCTGTGTTTCACAGACGTACTTGGTGATTTTAATCCCGTCCGAATCTTCCACGTCTGGGTTTTCTCTCACACAACCTCTGTAATAATTCCAGAGCAAATTACCTACTGTTTTTCAGCAAACTCAGTGATCCTCTGAGAAAACTAATCCCATCCAAATGTGAATGTCTGTGAATTATTTTATTTCACAACACGTTTTCCTTGTCTGTTTTGGGCCCACGTGAATTACCGTAGATGCTCTTACCGCGCGCATGTTTGATATATTTGCTTCCCAGCAAAGAAATAATAATGATAAAAAAATTATAATAATAAAATCAAGAGCCAGATCACGTAAACTGTTAATACTGGCTAAATATCAGCATCAGGTAAGATTTCTCAAGTTCATTTATGCACTCAGTTACATAATGTTTTAATTACAGATGTACCTTTATGAAAATTAAACATGGGTTTAGCCTACTACAAAAAACAAAAAGTTTAACTAAAGAAAACCACACATTAACATGGTTTTGCTATACTAGCCATTTAGTATTTAGTATAATAATACTAATGGTAATCAATCCGAATGGCTATACGCAATGCAAGCGTACAGAGCGTGTGATCTCTGTGACGCCCAGATGCACAAAACAGACCCTCCCACCTCTTTAATAAACACAGAGATGTTAGTCCCGTCCGAATTGGTACATGAAAATCACAGACGTCAGGTGGTAAGAATTGAAACTCAAACGTAGTTTCGAAAAAACTAGTCCCGTCTGAATAGGGCACAGTTTTCAGTGCACGTCACTCTGTTATCAGATTGCAAAAAAACTAAATATCTCCAGACTACTGAAGTTGAGTGACCTTTCTTGTCAACAATGTCTGTGATCTGCGCTGCATTTTCTTCACTATCACTCATTTTTCTTAATCCATTTCTACAAGTCTATCTGACACTGTGACTGTAAACCAGTACCACGTGCGGCATCCCGGAAGTGCAGTCTGCAAAACGCCTGCGCACCATTAGTGCGTAAACATTATTGAGCACATATCAAACTTTCATTATCATTTTATCGAGAAAAATTATATTGGGATAATCAAATTATTGCCCAGCCCTAGGCAAATATATACGGTCCTAATTGGGATGATGAGGCTTTTGCAAAAAAGTGTTGTTTTCTCTCCCTGATCTGCATTCCATTGAACTAATTCTGGGCAGGGATTTTAACTGCTGTCTAGACCGTTTCTCATCTAGGCCATGCACCTTGTCTAAATCTGGCAGGATTATCCAGCTTTTTATGGAACAATATGTAGTTTCGGATGTTTGGCATTTTTTAAATTCTAATACGACACAATTCTCTTTCTATTCCCCCTGTCCATCATTCTTTCTCCCGTATTGACTAATTTTTGGTTGATAATAAATTGCTCCCATTGGTTAGTTTCATTAATTTATAATAGTATTGTAATTTCGGATCATGCTGCTGTTATATTTGACCCTTGCTCTTCCGGATTTTACAATGTCTCGACCCCCTTGTCCCTATAAATCTTTACTTCTTCATGATCCTGATTTTATAACAAATTAGAATACTTCATAAGACCAATTAAAAAAAAAACATTTTTAGTGTGAATTGTTGGCCTTCTGGAAAGTATGTTCATTTACTGTACATGTACTCAGTACTTGGTAGGGTCTCCTTTTGCTTTAATTACTGCATCAATTCGGCGTGGCATGGAGGTGATCAGTTTGTGGCACTGCTGAGGTGGTATGGAAGCCCAGGTTTCTTTGACAGTGGCCTTCAGCTCATCTGCATTTTTTTGGTCTCTTGTTTCTCATTTTTTTCTCTTGACAATACCCCATAGATTCTCTCTGGGGTTCAGCTCTGGTGAGTTTGCTGGCCAGTCAAGCACACTAACACCATGGTCATTTAACCAACTTTTGGTGCCTTTGGCAGTGTGGGCAGGTGCCAAATCCTGCTGGAAAATGAAATCAGCATCTTCAAAAAGCTGGTCAGCAGAAGGAAGCATGAAGTGCTCCAAAATTTCTTGGTAAACGGGTGCAGTGACTTTGGTTTTACAAAAATCACAATGGACTAACACCAGCAGATGACTTTGCACACCAAATCATCACAGACTGTGGAAACTTAACACTGCACTTCAAGCAACTTGGGCTATGAGCTTCTCCACCCTTCCTCCAGACTCTAGAATCTTGGTTACCAAATGAAATACAAAACTTGCTCTCATCTGAAAAGAGGACTTTGGACCACTGGGCAACAGTCCAGTTCATCTTCTCCTTAGCCCAGGTAAGACGCCAATGATGTTGTCTGTGGTACAGGAGTGGCTTAACAAGAGGAATACGACAACTGTAGCCAAATTCCTTGACACGTCTGTGTGTGGTGGTGCTTTCTCTGATAACCAACGCATCATCTGGTCCCAAGACATTGGTACTGACATCAATGAGGAGACATGGAAAGAGGTCTTGAACAGGGTTAACTCCTCTTCTCTCTGCACATGTCAGGCTTATACTGTGCAAGGTGGTACACAGGGCCCATTGGTCTAAGAACAGGCTAGCTTGCATTAACCCATCTATTGACCCTGAGTGTGACAGGTGTCATTCTGGTCCAGCTACTTTAATCCATATGTTCTGGTCCTGCTCTTTGTACTTTTTGGAGGTAAATTTTTGTTTCATTGTCAGCCATTACCTCTGTTGATATTCCACCTTGTCCAATTACTGGTTTATTCGGGGTTCTCCCACCTGGCCTCTTTTTGCCTTCTCATTTTTCAGACTTTGTAGCCTTTTTACCTCAGTTTGGCTTGGCGTTTAATTCTAAACTAGATGAGCCCTCATCCTCAGTCTCACACTCGCTGGGTAAAGGATCTTATTTACTTTATGAAGCAAGAGAAAATTAGGTACTCTCTTCACCTACCTAGCACTATTTTCTTTAAACTCAGGCAGCCCCTTTGTGAACATGTCCAAACTCTCTAGCTTGACAAGCAAATCGATGCATTGTGTAAGAAAAATATGGTACAAAATTAGGTCGTTGTATGGGAATGTTACAACAGAATGACATAAATAAAACATTTCACTCGATTAAACAGACCATAAGATCATTGTGTTTGTGTCAAGCTAAAGTCAAGGACTACAAATAACCTTTTAACTACAAATAAAGTTTTTTTTAATACATTTGTTACAACTTACAAGGTCCAGTTCTTTCCATTTTTCCCCAATAACAACTGAGAAATGTGTCTAAATGTCAGACCTGCCTGGTTTTGCTTTTATATAATAAAAACCCTGCTTTAATCATCTTCTCAACTTCATTCATTCGTTTACTTCATCCTCCTTGTTAAATCCCAGGACCTGTAAAGGTAACTCCGCTTGCTCCCATGTGATTTGTGTCGAGACCCACATGATCCCAGTCCCAAATTAGTCACCTATTGGGTTTTTTTGTTTTATTTTATAAGGAGCTTTGATGACTACCAGCTTGAAAGAATTTGGGACATGTCCAAAAGAAAAAGATTAAACAATATTGACATGAGGTTCTGAGATTACAGGTTACAGTAACTTTGTGGTCATAGGATCTAGCAGACATGTAGTTGTGTTTGATGCTTTACATGTCTAAATGTTTTTTTGTTGTTGTTGTTGTGTGTTGCTATGTGACATTAAACCGGGGTTAAATTGCATGTTTCTTTTCGCTTTAGACCTGATGCCACTGAAAGAGGAGAGTCAAGATCCCAGTGATATGGAAGAAGAATATCAATATGAGAAACCTCATCAGTTCATGACTGGAGAAAAATATTTTAGCAACTCAAAGATTGAAAGGACGTCCTTACCAAACGAAGGAACTAGAAAGATTGAAGGCCACATGAAAGTTAAATCTGGAAAGAGCCCTTTCACTTGCCAACAGTGTGGAAGAAGTTTCAGTCACAAAAAAACCCTTAACAGGCACATGAAAATTCACACCGGAATGAAGCCTTTCACCTGCCAACAGTGTGGAAAAAGATTCTCTGATAGAAGAAACCTTGATGCCCACATGAGTGTTCACACTGGAGAGAGACCTTTCACCTGCTCTCAGTGTGGAAAGTGTTTTACACAGAAAAAACACCTTAATGCCCACATGAGTCTTCACACTAGACGGTACCCATACACCTGCAAACAGTGTGGGAAGAGTTTCTCACAAAAAGGAAATCTTAAGACTCACATGAGAACTCACACTGGAGAGAGACCTTTCTCCTGCTCTCAGTGTGGAAAGAGTTACACACACAAAAAAAACCTTAATGTCCACATGCAATATCATACTATCAGATTGAAAGAAAACCTTAACCATTCCATTCACACAAGAGTAAACGGTTATATATGTCATCAGTGTAGAAGGAGCTTCGAGGACAGGATAAGCCTGAAGAATCATGTAAAAACTCATGCTGGACAGAAGCCTTTCATGTGTGATCACTGTGGAAAAACTTGCGCAAACAAAGCAAACCTCGAGAATCATGTAAGAGTTCACACTGGAGAGAAGCCATTCATCTGCCCTCAGTGTGGAAAGAGTTTCCCGTACAAAGGAAACCTGAAGATTCACATAAGAGCTCACACTGGAGAGAGGCCTTACAAGTGTCTTCAGTGTGAGAAGACCTTCATGTATCACTCAGGCTTGAAACATCATTTACAGACTTACGCACACCGCAAGCGAGGGCTCCATGTCAGCATCACTGCAGCGGCTGACTCCTGAGAGTATTCACAATGGAAGAGTTTGTACAGCATCACAGCAGCGCCTCCAAAGCTGCATACTTTTAAAAACAAATGTATAGTTGTATTTTTAAAGAAGTTGATTTACAAAACTGAGCCATATGCATTCATTCTGAACAACATCAGTTCAGTTGAGATCAGTGTAACATTTTTTTCTTTTGCCGTCACTTAACAAATACATATGAAAAGACATTAATTGTGTTCTTAGTGAAATAGTAAAGCAACAGAAAATGTATACGTGTGTGACATTATACATAAAATTAAGGGTCTGTTCACACCAAAGCTGAATGTAGGCTACATCATATTGTCCACTTTCACGACCACTTCTTTTATTTGCATCATTCACTTGAACTCTCCACTGTTATTTAATTTCAATGATTAGGTAAACATATGTTGCCATTCTGGACTTGAATATGGCAGATGAACCATGGAAGATTGTTGAATAAATACTTATATAAATTGGAGGAAGTTTTTCATCTAAGTAATATGAAGGATTTCATATTTGTAGAACTTGTAGAGCAGCTTAGATGAGTAACTAAAAGCTACTAAAAGAATGGATAAAGTGATTGAGTGCAAATGAGTTGGTTGTTCATATGGCAGTTACATGTTCTCTAATAGAAAGATAAACCTTAAAGACTCTGGATTCAAAAACGTTTTGTAAACATCAGATTTGATGGTTAAATGAATTAGAGTCGTAAACAATTAGGGTAATCCCTGCCTGTGAATTAAAACTATGTAAATTATGTGTCCAGGAATCAACCAATTACTTCAAACAGCTGACCAAACAATTGGTAATTTTCTGAATAAAATAATAATAATTTTTTACCACAAATGCTAGGCTTGCTCTAGCTCTGCGATGCGCTTCGTCACACATTACGTAATCCTGTTGGAAAGGTCATGGCCGGTTAGTTCTTCGTCTTTGGACTTTGGTTAGAAACTCCATAACATTTTCTCCTCCAACTTTAAAATCGTCCCGGCATTGTTGTTTTACATTTTTTGTAAAGGGCATTTGACTTTTTCACATGTTCACTTTATAAACACTGGGTCAGTACTCCCCACCCGACCTTTCCAATATAACCTAATAACGATGTGCATGCGCATTGCAGCGCTTATGCTAGCCAAGCATTTGTGGTTTAAAAGTGTATTAATTAATTTTTTTAAGTAAAATGACGATTGTTTCACTTGATAAGACCAATTTTGACACTGAAATCGTTGGCCACCATTTTCACCGGAGAAAATTCCTGGAATGTTTTCCTTAAAAAACGTAATTTAATTTCTTAATTATCAGGACATTTTTATTCTGGCAGTGAACTTATCCTTTAAGGCAGGGGTTCTCAAACCTGTCCTGAAGGACCCTTAGCCCTGCACATTATTGCCTTGTCCAAATACAAACACTTGAAGTCTTGGCCACTTGAGAGCGCGTGTGCGAAGTAAGTGCGCAAGACTGTCAAGATCTTTAAAACACTAGAGTGCAGTGCCCTTAACACACACTAAATCCACACTATCTCATATACCGCTCCAGAGCGGTATTCAAGGCTTAGTGTGTAAATTAAACATTAATAATAATTAGATATTACATATAATTTGGTAGTAAAATCGCGAGAGGTCACAGAAACCTACCAATGTAAATTAAATATTAATAATAATTAGATATTACATATAATTTGGTAGTAAAACAAAGTGCTAAGTGCCTTTGTTGGTGCAAAGGTGAGTAGCCTATATTTATTTTGTACATTATTTGCAAATGCTTTTTATCACTTAATTAGAAGCACCAGAAATTAAAGTGTCCAATCAGGTAATGGGAAGTTGTACACACACTTGTGCTCTTTATCCTCACTTGAACACTTGGGCCAAATACAGGAAATACGTCATATAAGTAGTCAAGTGAACAAGTGCAAAGACCGCAAGTGTGGGTATTTGGACAAGGCATTTGTAGGTCTCTCTACTAATGGGTCGATGAGTTAAATCAGGTGTGTTTAGATAAAGGAGCTATAGATAAGGGAGACAAACAAAATGTACAGAACTAGGGGTCCTCCAGGACAGGTTTGAGAGCCACTGAATCATTCATTCAACTGATTTTGTTCAAAAAGCTGATTCATTCAATAAGGAAACACCGTCTTGTGTGTTGTTCAAAGACACAAAACGGTACTGTGATCTTTGGAACTATTTTCGTTGGCAAAATTTAGCAAAAACAGGCAACATCATGTATAAAAAGTCACATAATGCTAACTTTATTAAACTTGTATAAAATCAATATTATGTTGCAGATCCCACGTCCGGAAACCAGTGGACAGAGTACTGTAAATACAGGAAACAAAGAAGAGAAACTGGAATTGCATCTGCTCTCTGCCAGCTCCTCTGTTTGTGTTAGGAGTTGCTGTGAAGACGGCCCCTATATGCAATCTTTCCATTTTAAAATAAGAGTCTCTGCTCACATTATTCAAAGAAAAAAATTGTCTTTTTTTCCCCCCAGGAAATCATGAATGTTTATAAAATCATGTACATACTTTATGTGGGTACCACACTCTCCCTGGAAAAAAAAAAAAAAACCTTCCTCTTGATCAAACATTACCCAGTCTTAATACACACCGGTTGTAATCCCATAAGGTGTGTGTACTTGAGGTAAGTATTAGTGAGAGCAAATAAGGGGCATGCTTTAACTGTAGGAACCCCAAACGGGCATATGTGGAATAGGATAAGCAGTGATTGAGCTTAGTGTGGTGTAGGGGTGAATTGTAGGCTGACAAAACGTGTTGTATGTATACATCTGTCTTGGCTTCCGCTCCCTGGCCGACCTTCTTATGCTGGCCTCTTCTTCTGCTTCCAGACCATCCACTCTTTTTAACGTTCACAGGCTGACTGTTTGAATTTGTGTTGTCTCCATCATCTGGTTCGTCTGGAATTGCTATGTCGAGGTAAGTATCTGGATGTTCATTTGATGTACTCTCTTCTGTTCTTTGTTCCTCTCTGTGCCTTGAGTTTTCTCTCTCTTGTATAGAACAGGTGTCTTCCCCTACAGGCATTCTTCCCAGAAGTTGATTGTCCCCTGTTGATGACCAGCTGACTGGAGACCTCAACCAGTATCCTTTTACACTGCTCTCTTCATCAGAGTCTGCAATTTTACTATCTTCATTGTCGACATGGTTGATGTTTGTATGTCTCTCTGACTTTTTCTTTATTTCAGGTCCCATGGATGCAGGTTTTATTGTTGGAGCTTCCACAGGTAAGTCATTCACCAGTAACAACAGATTTCGATGTAGCGTCCTGGTCTTTCTGCTGTCACCGTTCTTCCGATATACTATGTATACGGGGTTGTCTGTCACGTGTTTCTTTACCACATATACAGCGTTTTCCTAGTAGGATCCCAGCTTTCACTGGCCTCCCCGTTCTCTGAGGTTCCAGACTAGTACACTATCTCCTGCCTTCAGCACAACTCCTCTCTCTTTACGTTCATAATGAGTTTTCCCCCTTGCGCTTGACATACGACTATGACTTTCTGCAGTATTGTATCCTTCTGTCATTCTCTGGGCCCACTATTCTGCATACCCCTTTGGAGTTGGTTCTTCTTCTGGCTCCAAAAGACCAAAGATCAGATCCAGTGGAAGGCGAGGATGCCGTCCATACAACAGGTAGAATGGAGAGTACCCCATAGACTCATGCTGTGAGCAGTTGTAGGCATGTACAACTTGAGGTAAGTAGTTTTTCCATATCTCTTTTTCCCTGTCTGTCAGTGTTCGCAGCATCTGCAAGAGAGTCCGGTTGAATCGTTCCACAGGGTTTCCTTGGGGATGATATGAGGTGGTTCGGGAGTGACCAATGCCAGTATGTTGTCTAAGATTCCGGAACAATTCATTTTCAAATTCTCGCCCCTGGTCGTGGTGTAATTTGGCTGGGTATCCAAAGCAGGGGATGTAGTCTTGAAACAGCTGCTCTGCTGCAATATGCCCTGACTTGTTTTTGGTTGGATACGCTTGAGCGAACCTGGTGAAATGGTCCATGACTACAAGGATATATTCATACCCTCCTCGGCTCGACTCCAAATTAAGGTAGTCGATACACACCAGTTCCATAGGTGAGTTTGCTGTAATACTTTCCATCAGCGCTCAGATATGTATGGTAGGTTCCTTGTCTTTTATGCAGGGACACCTCCTGGTCACATACCCCTCTTATCTCAGCTTTCATGTATGGCCGGTAGAACCGATCCTTCGCAATGCTGTGTAGTCTCTCTGTTTCCACATGTCCCATCCTGTTATGGAGGTGCTCAAAGGCCAACTCCCTATACTTGCTTGGTAAAACTAACTGTTTTCTCTCTCTTGTTCTCGATAGAAAAGCTCCCCTCCAGATGCAGCCTATTCCCTTCATGCATAATCTTCCTACTGGTTCTTGTCAGGCTTCCTCTCATTTCCTCTGTTGGCATGACCCCATTGGCTTTCTACTGTCATACTTGATAAATCACTGGGTCCTCTTGTTGGGCTGCAACCAGTTCCTCCAAACCAACTGTCAGCAGATAAGTGGTCAATGGCTGTAGTTCCTCACACACGACTACCCTCCCAAACAGTCTGTACAACACTGGTAGGTAACTCTTCTGTGCACTCTGACTCAAATGCTTCGATGTTCAGGGGGAGACGGGACAACGTGTCTGCATCGATGTTGGCTCTGCCTGGCCAGAATCTGATGTTAAACCGGAAGTCAGAAAGCTCCCCAACCCAGCGGTGGCCCACTGCATTCAACTTTGCTATGCCCATCACATATGTCAACGAGTTGTTATCAGTATATACAGCATAGTTTAGTGCATAAAACAGGTAATCCCTAAGATCTCCAGGTCATTGTCATACCCCAGTAGGTCTCGCAGTGGCCTCACCTCAACACTCGGTAGGTATCTCTCTTTACACACTATCTGCAATGCTGACCTGCGCCCCTGTATCCAGCAGTGCTGTCAGTGTGAGTTCATTCAAGTTACACTGGGTAAGTGCTTTTCTTCCAATTAGTTTAATTATTTTGTCATCTTTTGTCTGGTAGGTATCAGGAATGTTGACTCCTTGACTCCTATGCTCTACTTTTGTGCTTGGCAATTTATTCCCTTATGTCTGATTACTAAGTCTTTGATCTATCATTTTCCTTTCCCCCTGCCTGGCCAGTGTTGACCAGGTTGCATCATTTTGGGACATTTGCTTTGTGGTCACTGGTTATCCCTCTGCAGTGGCCGGCTCTTGTTTCCCTGCCACTGAGGTCGTCTCAAACATCCAGCAGCCCAATGCCCTTCTTCACCACAAATTAAGCGATGTGCACAGTCCTGTCGACCTTCTTCTGTACAATGCCAACAACAACACAAGCGATTCACTTGGCAGGAGACTCGTTGACTGGTGAAGCCTTGACACCCTCTCTCTCTCGTATTGCCATGGAGTGTTGTAAATTATCAACCAGGTTGGTAAGTGCGTCCATCCTCGCCATCAGTTGTTTAATTGGATCGTCTTGGCCTTTCTTTACAGCAGCCTCCATCTTTTCTCCCACATCACTGTTAGATATACCATGAACTTGCACACTACCTACTGTGAACCATTCGTTCTTGCTGGGCTGGTTGCCCAAGCCATCGCAGCCTCTCATTTTCATCACTGGTGATTTTTGTGACATGTCTAAGGATGGCCTCATCAGTCACATTAGTGTCAGCAAGCAGGGGCTTCAGTTCACTGCGAATATCTTTGTATTAATGACTCAGGCCCTCATACACTGTATGTAAAAACACATCTTGCACAGTACAGTGACATGCAAAAGTTTGGGAACCCCTTGCAGAATCTAATAAAAAAATATTTTAACAAAGTAAGAGAGATCATACAAAATGCATGTTATTTTTTATTTACTGTTCTGAGTAAGATATTTTACATAAAAGATGTTTACATTTAATCCACAAGAACAAAAAAAAAATAACCCCCTTCAAAAGTTTGGGAATCCTTGGTTCTTAATACTGTGTGTGGTTGTTTTGTGATGAGAGTCCCTTGTTTGTTCTGAACAGTTAAAAAGTTTTCCCTCAGAAATATCCTCCATGTCCTGCAGATTCTTCAGTTTTCCAGCATCTTTTGCATATTTGAACCCTTACCAACAGTAACTATGATTTTGAACAGGATGATGTCCAAATTTTTCTTATTTTGTATGCTTTTTTCTTTAAGTTTTTTCTCCATTTAGTACTGCCCTTCGGAAGCAACAGAAGATACTTGCATGTTTCCCAAAAGACAAATTAAGTACAATTTACCTTTTTTCAAATATGCAAAAGATGAATGCATCATGTTTCCTTCTGGAACATCAGTGAATGTTTGAAACTTTTTAAATAGTTCTGTTTGAGTCCCTCATTTGTCCTCAGTGTGAAAAGATGGATCTCAAAATCAAACAGCCACTGCTGCAGAGGGTTCAAATATGCAAAAGATGCTGGAAAACTGAAGATTCTGCAGGACATGGAGGATTTTTCTGAAGAACCGTGCTCAGTTCAACTGTCCAGAACAAACAAGGGACTCGTGAACGTAGATCATCCAGGTAACCACACACAACCATGGGCTATTTTAATAATTTCAGCTATTTTTTTGTCTTGTGAACTAAATGTAAACATATTTTATGTAAAATATCTTACTCAAGACAGTACTAAATAAAAAATAACATGCATTTTGTATGATCTCTCTTATTTTGTTAAAATGACTCACATTTTCACAGATTCTGCAAGGGGTTCACAAACTTTCACATGTCACTGTATCTGCATTATATTTTTTGTATGTGTGTTATGATTGTTTGTGACATTTTCAGATGTGCATAAAAACTGTGGATTTGTTTAGCTGATGTCACCATTTCTTGTAAGGTCAATAATTCTTGCATACCTTTATCATCAGCCTCTAGCAAGATTACACTAAACATATATGCGTCAATGTGTTCAAAACACACTTCACTGTCCTCCAAATCCAATTCATTTATGTTGTATTCAGATATTGGTCCAGTACCATTGGCAGTGCGGTACAGTTCATCAACAGGTAGGTTGACTAAATCTCTCTTGATGTCCCACACCAGCCGCCTCCTTGTGCGTTCCATCATAATCTTCACTTTCTGTCAGTGACAGCCTCAAACTTAGGATGATGAAAACTGATCATTTTCTGTGGATGCAGCAGCCGCCAGCTTCCAGTCCCAACGCTGTCTGGTCCTAATGGTCCAAATCGAAATTGGTTTTTATTTATATAAGATAAAACAGATAGAGTTACATAGAAAAAAAAATTCTTCTAAATTTACAAAGTGAGCTACACATTTTTAATTCCTTGTCACAATTATTATTGAATATCTTTACACTATCAGAGATATGCATCTATTTTTAAATTGAATGTACATTACCCTTTAATTTATTCTGGCTTTCTTTCACTTCAAACAGGCTCTGAATACAATTTGAAAGCAAATTATTAAAATACTTTATAAATTACCTCTGCAGTTTGGAAATCCAAATTTTAAACCATGTAATTTATCCAAATTTAAAACCTGGTTTTACAATCCTTATTGCTCTTGTTGGTAATGTACAGTATGTGTAATGTATACAATACAATATATAATGAGTTTTGATTCAAAATATAGTTTCATTTATTATTACAATGGATATAGATATTTTGTTTTGATATTTATATGTGGTTTCCAGCATAATTTTTGATCTACTATAATTACCAGATTTTGTTTTATTTTGTTGGAAGAGCAGACATGAAAAAAATCTGACTTGATATCAGCTTCTTTATATAACTGTTGTATAAAAACAATATTACACTCTCACATCTCTTTGTGAAATAGAAATACATGAAAGAAATAAACAAACAAGGCTGTATTTTCTTTTTTTCTATAAACATAATCCTGTGCAAGATATATTCAATTCGAGTTTATCTGTATAGCGCTTTTCACGATACAAATCGTTGCAAAGCAGATTTACAGAAAATGTAAGTTTCTATATTATAATTAGTAGTAGGTTATTAGTGGTGACTATCTCAAAGTTGATGTACATATGGCAGAAATGTACGGTAAAAATCAAGCAGTTAGTTAATGTCATGTAATCAAACAGACGGTGAACACTATTAACAGTAATGATTATATGTTGCGGTCAAACTTAAAGCAGAATTTGGTAGTTTTGTATGTTGTCTGAGGGTTTGCATCATCTTTTCTCAGGTGTTCGGTCATCTCAGGTCTTTGTAAGGGCTGGATCATGACTGAAGCTTGTGTAATTCCCATTTACCATGGGATGCCAATAATATACACTCACTAAGTTAAGTAGTTTAATCCATTTGTATTCTAGTTGTTCAGTATTTCTATTAACAGCACTGTAAACGTGTTTCCAAGGACCTCATTTGTAGATTTCTTTTACATTTATGTTCAAGGTTTGTTTGTATTTAACAACACTTTGTAATTACACCATGTTTTTGAGGATCTTGGGTAGAAGAGACTACATCCTCGACCCTTCGTTACTCGATGAATACCACTGGTTCCACCCAGACCATCCCGCTCCTAGAGGCTGCAGTCGTCCTCATCATTGTTCCCGGACGTTTGGAGATGCCCATGGGGGAGAGGGTACTGTCACGGATGCACCAGCCACAGCTACAGAACCAACCACTCAACCACGGCCCCAATCACTGGCGTACTGAGCACCTGCACTCAATCACCAGAGCACTATATAGCACACTCACCCTGTTAGTTCATCGGCTGGCCTCGAGGTTACTCACCTTGTGTCTCCTTCATCGGCCCTGTAGATTGCTGTGGACACTTACCTGTGTTTTCCCTTCCTCGTTCATCCTCATTGGAATATTGTTTGGACTGTTACCTTGCGTTCTCTGTGTTTAAGTTCTCAGGTGTCTTTCAGAGACTTCACCATTGCACTCAAGTTTATGCTAACACCAATAAAGAGAAGTTTACTTTCCCTGCATCTTCCTTGTCTTCATCCTTGGTGAACTGTGGCAGTTTATGATTAAAAATAAAAATTTGAATGAAAACACAAGCTATTTATTTAAATAAGACATTTCAATGAAAGGTAATAATGGTTTATGACAGTTTTTTAATGATACTGTCTGTCCAAATGACAGACAGTGAGAAAGTCTAATGCAAGCACTGGTCCAGACCAACGTCAAAATCAAACCTATGACCTGAGGCCGGAGTTGAAGCTGGAGAATCAGTCCAACGGAAACAAAAGGCAATCACACTAGTAGTCAAAGAGCAGCACAAGACAAACTGAGTAAGTAAAAGAGCTCCGAAGAGAAAACAAAAACACTGAGAACAATAAGAGAAAGCAGGTGCAAAGCCAGTGAATGGCTCCACTGATTGAAACCGCTATGTGGAGAAAGAGACAACAGAGCAGAGAGGACAGCTAATTTATGCAAGGCATGCCAAAATATCATATATAGCCCTGCTGAAAAAAAACAAAACAACAGACACCATCACAAAATTGGTAATGGTTTTTCTGGTTATAAGGGGAATTGTATTGGTTTTAATGGAAACTGTAATGGACCCTGTTGGTCTCTACTGGTAATTGGTCACCTTCTTTTGGTGGCTTGTTAAAACCAATAAATGCGTCATTCCCAGGGTTTAAATTGGGCACATAGACTCCAGGGCTCGACATTAACACTTCATTAATGCCAGACAATTAAGCACGCTGAGGTAAAACTTCAAAATGAAAAGGTTTTATATTTAAAATACAGGGTTTTTTTTTTTTTTTTTTTTTTTTTTTTCCAGTAGAACAGATGTTCCCGCTGCTGCACAGAATTCATTAAGTTTATTAAACAATGGTAAGTTAGTGCAAAATAATCTAATGTAAGATTTTAACATATTTCAGCATATGCTACTTAATAATTGTTTTGCATGTTTTTGTCTGTGTCTGTGGCCCCTAATAAAGGTTACATTTAGTTTTTAACATTTTACATTTAGTAATAAACTAATAATTTACTATGGTTCCTTCGAAAAATGCATCAAACTACTAGTTTCTGCACTGATTGCTGTTTTGTCTTTTAGACTGACTCTTTCATTGGTGGTTATTAAACATAACATCACTGGACAATATATTTGAATATATAATTTACCACATGTAAAACTTTTTATGTTTTTGGTTTTCTGTAATTTTTTATGCACTCAATAGGACTTTTATTTCGTCCTGATGGTATGACGTCATACGGCCGCACCGCGTTGTGATTCGCCTGAAGAAAGATCTGTCTTTATCCCTTTAAAGTAAGTGTTTAAATCGACACAACCCGTTGGAGCAATTTCATAGGTTTTAATAAGCCTTATAAATATAATTATTTTTTTAATGTAGTGTTGCAGCGCTTCATCTAACATTCATGAGCGCTGCTTTGTACGAGTAAAAGCGCATCCACACATCTGTAACAGGAAAGGTGAGTCTCAGTTTGGTTCCTTTACCGTAAATCAGTTTCACTTTAAACATTATCAAGTGATGGAGAAACGGTGCTTTTAGAATCTCTAAGTCAACTGAATCAATCGCTTCGCAAACGATTCAGTGATTCGAATCTCTTGAGTCGCCGCGCGCTGACGGTCCGCACAATGTAAACACAACAAAACATAAACACGCGAGGATAACTCTTACTAACCTGTATTTAACAAGTGCATTTCTAAAAAAAAAAGTAGTGTGATAAATGTGATCTACAAAGACAACCAATAGCCTATACATAATAAATATCTAGATATGAACTTTCTAGATTATTTGTAATAGTTAATGGCTTTAAATGAGCTGATTAGCCGGGTTTATTTATTATTTAAAAAAAACTAACACAAGCAATTAAACTATGACTTTGACTGACTCCCTTATCAGTGTGTTTTTTACTGAACTAGAGAGCTGACCGAGCCATTTAGTTTGCATGTATTTGTCTCTCTGTTAATTATTCTCATCTTAAACACAGAGTGTCCAAGCACACAGAAGAAAACTCCTGCTGAAGCAACTGAGATCCACGTGACACACTATTATAATGATGGCGTTTATTAAAGAGGAGAGTGAAGACGTGATGACTGAAGAAACATTCAGAGTCAAACAAGAAGACACTGAGGATCAAACAAAGATGATGTTCATTAAGGAGGAGATTGAAAACGTGAAGATTGAAGAAGTGTTCAGTCTGAAACAAGAAGATACTGAAGAACAAACAGGTTGGTTTTCATTCTCAAAGATGAATTCAGTCATTTGATCCTTAAGCTCCACAGAAATGAATGGCATGTCACACATTAAATTAGAAAATATAATACAGAAGTAGCCTAAACAAAACACATTACTTAGTTTAAAGTTGAAAAAACGTTTTCCTTTTTAGAAAGAAATGCAATGAATTGGGTTGGGAATCTAAAATCGATTCCAATTCCAGATTCAAAATTCCAAAATTTAGATTTTGCCTTTCGATTCCTCTGTGGCCTTTTTTTTCTCTTCAACTGTGGGGTCCCAACCTAGTGATCTACCAGGACCTTGTGCTCTAATCAAAGCCCTCCAAAGTTTGTCTACACTTGTGATCAGAAGCCAAAAAAATGCTAAGTATAATAAGCTAAACGTTGCAAGAGAGGTGTCACCACCAACATGACAAAGCACTTAAATTTAATAGATCGTTGAAGATTGCGAACACGATTCACACACCAATGATATTCTATTCCTAAATTACAATAGTCTGTTTCATTCCTTAACCTTTGACTTGTGCGATTCATAGACTGTAAAAATACATGGACGTAGTGTCCATGATGTCACTCGTAGATTTCTAAAGAGCATTTTTTAAGCCTAAAGTGGGTGGAGCCGGCCGTCACCATCTTGGCAGTGTGCCACCACGCGTCACCCCCGGAAAATCAAGCTAGATGTGGGTGATAAACGCAGCTCCGCTGTGCAGCGAGAGAGAAATGACGGAGACGGAAGAAGCGAAAGTGCAGAAAATACAGCGTCTATTTCGTGCACAACTTGAACAAACTAGAACAGGTAAAGCTGTCAGCTGTGTGAATATTGGCAATATCGTTAACAATTCTCATTTATATTAATTACTAATATGGCTTCTTCTAAACAAGATCTTGGTCTGTGTTCTTTTAATGCGTGAACTTCATTATTTGAAGTGCAACTGCCGTCCAGTAATCGCAAAAAGCTCTGTGCTTTGTAACTTTTTTAATAAAAAGTACCAGCTTTAAAATTATTCCGAATTCATAACGAAATTCAAACAATACAGTTTTGGCGCTCCTTAATGGGGCAGGCGCGGTCGCTTTAGCGCCTCAGTTCAAGGGCAAGTGAACCCCTTTAATCTTTCTCTTTACTAATATAGTACATAATGAACATGAATTAACATCAAAAGGTAGGCTATTTTATAAGAGATCCTAGAGTACAACTTACTGAAATGTCTCATGTGTGTGGAGCCCAAGCTACACTCAGTGGCCAAGTGATGCTTATGCTCCATGATACTGGTACAGATTCTGTGTAATGAACAATTCTTTGTGACTGTAGATTTCAAGCTGGAAAAGACATTTAGTTCCCACTTTAAGTGAACCTTAGTTCCCAGGTCATCTACAAGATGGATAAAAATGCTGATAAAGTCAAGAAAAGATGAGACATAAACACATGACAGTATGATTGAAATGTAAATAATTAAATAATAATAATCGTAAAATAAATAAAACACGTTTATTCTGTGGCACCTAATAAAAATTATTTGGCTCCTAAGTTTTTTTTCTTGTAGGAGCCAATGGCTCCTTTCTCGATTTTTTTTTTTTTTAGCCCTGCTGCAGTCTATTTTTCTTACGTTAAAAGGTAGTCGGCTATCACAAACAATTTAAATTCAAGCTTATCATTGACATAAAAAGCCGTATTGTGCATTTTCATTTGCATTATCCTTATTACAATCCTGCTGGTCATAAAGAACTTTGTTTTTCTAACTTCACGAGTGCCTTCTATGTTTCCATTTGTATACTTTTTCCTCGCATTACCCCTATAGCTAAAAAGCCTACTTATTTGCATTTATAGTGTAATTTTGTATCAATTCGTGTTTATTTTTACTGTAAGCAATGTGCTGTCTACTATCTACAAACTCAGGTAAATAGTGAAGTACTCAACTCCCCCTCAGTACATAAACATGCGAGGATAACTCTTACTAACCTGTATTTAACAAGTGCATTTCTAAAAAAAAAGTAGTGTAATAAATGTGATCTACAAAGACAACCAATAGCCTATACATAATAAATATCTAGATATGAACTTTCTAGATTATTTGTAATAGTTAATGGCTTTAAATGAGCTGATTAGCCGGGTTTATTTTATTATTTAAAAAACTTTAATGTGGAAACTCTTGGTAAATGAGCACTGTGATGATAAACAAACAAGAATAAACAAATCAATACATTTATATTACTATGTATTTTTGTATGCATTGCATTTATTTTTTTAATATCAATGTTTTTTAAGACATACAGCGTCATCCCCTGATCATTATAATGTGATGAATTCATTAAAGAACACCTTATTAATCCTGACATTATATTCCACCACAGCTTTTTCCCTCAGGTGTCCCTCTGTAAAATTAGGTGTCGCAACAGCTAACAGCATTGATGATGGCTGATTTTAAAGTAGTGTCACCACCACTAAATTGGACTAATTTGGACAGTCACGGGTTGAGATGGTGGGAGTCAGAGTTGAGCCGAAAAACCTGGAACCGAACACTCTTACATAAAAACATTTCACTCAATTAAATTGACCATAAGATCTTTGTGTTTTTGTCAAGCTAAAGTAAAGCACTATACCATGACGGATAAACTTTTTAAAATACTTTTGTCACAACTTACAATTCACAAGCTGCAATTCTTTAAATTTTATTTTTTTCAGTAACAATTGAGAAATTTGTCCAAAGTTAGACCTGCCTTGTTTTGGGTTTATATAATAAAAACTGCTTTAATCTTCTTCTCAACTTCATTCGTTTACTTATTTCTTGTTAAGCCCTGGGACCTGTAAAGGTAAATCCACCTGCTCCCATGAGTTCCCTTCCGAGGGAACTTCGATCTGCGTCCTCTAGATGTCGCTTCAGGGAACGCCTTCAGCGTGACTGGTGTCTGAAGCATACATCTAAACACGACAACAGCATTGTCAGTGACAGCCTATGACGTCATTAGCCATGGCGACCACAGTATAAAAGGGCGCCGTGAGAACACGCCATACTTTTCTTCATCTTCACTGACCATTTGTTTATGTTGGCATGAGCTAAGCACAACTAGGAGTGCATGTTCTCTCGCCAGAGGCTTTGCTCTGATGCCTGCAGTTTCACACGGCTCACGTGTTGTGTGTGTGTGGTGAAGAGCAAGCGCGTTCAGCTCTTGATGGAGTTGGACGGGTTCTGCATTCATTGCTTAATTCTTGTGAGGGATAAGCATGAATTTGAATGCTTTCGACTCATCAGGAGACGGCTTGTGCTCATCGTGTGCTCGGGTCTACTGAGGGGGAGTTGAGTACTTCACTATTTACCTGAGTTTGTAGATAGTATTTGCATGAATGCGTTTGCCTCCCATGGGAATAGCGACAGTGGTTTCTGTTCTCGATTGATTTCCAAGGTAATCTAGCGTATGGGCGGAGCGTGTCTGGCTCTCACGGGAGCTGAATGCATGCTGAGCATTCTGGTTGCAGTGAGAATTGTCTGCCCATTGCCCACGAGTCGCGGTTGATGGGCAGAACATGGAAAGGACCTAATGGGAAATTTTTCCCTATCAGTAATTTCCTTCTGTTTATATAGGAATTGTATAATGTTGATATCTGTCTGCAGTTGTCGGACAGATGATTTGTATCATGTCCTTATAAGAAAACCACATTATACTGCACTCCGCCTTTACTTTAATTCAGGGTTGTATGTTTTCAAGTGTTGGCTTGCGAGCCTCCTTGATACTTAACCCTGAACTGCGCTGATGCTCCTTGGTAGAGTATCATGCTCTCTGGGGTCCTCTGAAGCCACCATCCCAATGACGGTATGGATTAAAGTTTGAGTATGAGCCATTTAATTTCTCTATTGTCTAGTGCAGCTGCTTTATTTATGGTGTTTCCAGGGTAATGGCTGCATTTTCTGCAGTTTAGCGCCATCTGCTGTCAGAGAGTGAATGTGCTTTCATTCAGCGGTCTCTCACGTGTTCCCCCGTGTGCTTCTCATGCGTGCTTGTTTACATAAGAGTGCACACGTGTCTTTCAAGAAGCATACAGCAGTGTTGTGCATTTTGACCAGTTGATGGGAAAAGTATTTTTAAAATGCATTCCAAATTCTGAATAATTTGTAATATATTATTCACGGTATTTTGATGTGCCCACAATAACAATATTGTGCATATTCATTACTGAATACGGGCACATGTCTATCTGTGAAGTGGGTATGAGTACACTGCTTTCCCTGAGGTACAAGTGAGATTTGTTTCAGCGGAAACACTTCCTAAATGATTTGGCTCTGAGGAGCGGTAGCTCTTTATGCATATGTGGGTTGTTGGGTCCCGCTGTGCTACAGAATCTTTCGGGTCTGGTTAAACGGGACCCGCTGTCTATCAAGATAGTCTAATTCTCTCTGTTTAGCTGTAACAGCTGACGATCTCTAATCTATCAGTGCTGCCTTATGTTGGAGCTAGGAATGCTCCCCTTACTGCGAGGATTAGCTGCTCCTGAGAGCCTCAGCTTGAGAGCTGAGATCACTGCTCCTGAGAACTTCATATGCAACCATACCGAGTTGTCAGGCCGTCCCTGTCGCCTCCTTGGCCGGTTGCCTCTATGGTGTGACCCTGTTCCTCCCTATTGGAACATGTGATCCCCTTCTAAGCAGGATCCCCATTTCCAATGTCCCATTTGCAGTCAATCTGCTCCCTGGACATGGCAGTGCTCCCCTCACTAAGGAATGGACTTTTAGGAGCTTGCCATCAAGATGTGCTCCTTATCCCCTGTCTGGGTGTTTGCTTCGAGGAGCTGCCCTTGCCAGAGTGCGCTACTCATCTCTCACCCTGAGGGGTCTCCTGGGATTTAAGGGTTTCCTTTAACCTTCATGGTTGAACCACTGCATACCCTGAGGCACGAGTGAGTTGTGTTTCTGAGGAAACCCTTCCTAATGCTTTGGCTTTAAGGAGCTGTAGCTCTATGTGCATAAATGGTTTTTGGGTCCTGCTGTTTCTTCTGATTCAATTGGGTCTGGTTATATGGGACCCACACTCTCTATCAAGATAGAGAGCATTAGATTGCGTCCAACTACACCAGTTGACCGTCTCTTACTGGGCACTGCTGGATTCCCTCTTCTAATCTAACGCCGCTCCCTTCTGGGGAGCAGATGCTCCAGAGTCTGTTCTGTGACTGCTATGGTTGACTTGGCGATACTCCTCTCACATGGAGGGTTTTTCTGTGAGATACCCCTTTTCAGTCCACATGCGCTCTAAGCTTGCAGTCTCCCACTGAATTAATTGTTACTCCCTGAGCGTGCCAGAGTCACGTAGGGTTCCTAGGCCTGTCTACTTGACAGTTTCGGTTACCCCCTTAAGTAACAGGGTTTTTAAAAACCATGCTATGAATACCACATTGTGGTAAGTGTGCATGCTAAGCATTCTGCACACTTTCTAAAATCCTGTATGGTAAGGGTTACGCGCTGTCAGCCTCGTTCCCTTTCTCTGAGCTGGTTCGGGGCCCAGTTTTCACCTTTGGCTCCACTCAACTCATGTATCCCTGCTGATACATTTCTGAGCAGGGTGTTGCTACCAAAGATCTGTTGAGCCATTTCTTTGAGCAAGCTTATTCAGATCTGGTGGTAGCCCCCATTGGAATGTCTCAGGTTATGTATTTAATCATAGTTTCCTGAAAAGGGAACAAGACACTGTGTCCTCTAGTTCCCTTGCCATGCTTCGGACGCAAGCTCCAGACGAAGAAGCGGATGATGGGTTCTCCTGGCACCCTTTTATACTGTGCACACAACGGGGTAATGACGTCATAGGCTGTCGCCGGCCAATGTTATTGTTGTGTTTAGACGTATGTTTCAGACACTGGTCATGCTGAAGGCGTTCCCCAAAGTGGCCTCTAGAGGACACAGTGTCTCGTTCCCTTCTCAGGGAACCATGGTTACATACATAACATGAGACGATTTGTTTTGAGACCCACAGGATCCCAGTCACAAAGCAGACCCCTATTGTGTTTTTGTTTTGTTTTATGAGGGGCTTGATAACTGCCAGCTTGAAAGAATTTGGGACATGCCCTGAAGAAAACAAAGAGTTAACAATAGTGACATAAGGTTCTGAGATTACAGGCTACAGTAACTTTGTGGTTATAGATCTAGCATATACGTGGTTGTGTTTGATGCTTTATGTGTGTAAATGTTTTTTTTTTTTTTGGTTGTTGCTATGTGACATTAAACCAAGGTGAAATTGCATATTTTTCTTTCTGCTTTAGACCTGATGCCACTGAAAGAGGAGAGTCAAGATCCCAGTGATATGGAAGAAAATTATCAATATGAGAAACCTCATCAGTTCATGATTGGAGAAAAATATTTTAGTGACTCAAAGATTGAAAAGATGTCCTCACAAAACAAAGGAACTAGAAAGATTGAAGGCCACATGAAAGTTCAAACTGGAGAGAGCCCTTTCACTTGCCAACAGTGTGTAAGAAGTTTCAGTCACAAAAAAACCCTTAATAGGCACATGAAAATTCACACCGGAATGAAACACTTACACCTGCCAACCCGGGTGGAAGAAGTTTCAGTGACGAACAAACCCTTAACAGGCACAAGAAAATTCACACCGGAGTTAAGCTTTTCACCTGCCAACAGTGTGGAAGAAGTTTCAGTGACGAACAAACCCTTAACAGGCACAATGAAATTCACACCGGAGAGAAGCCGTTCACCTGCCAACAGTGTGGAAAGAGATTCTCTGATAGAAGAAACCTGGAAGCCCACATGAGTCTTCACACTGGAGAGAGACCTTTCACCTGCTCTCAGTGTGGAAAGAGTTTTATACAGAAAAAACACCTTAATTTTCACATGATATATTCACTCTGGACAGTTCCTCGACACCTGCAAACTGTAAAGAAGGAGTTTCTCACAAAAAGGTCATCTTAAGACTCGCATGAGAGTTCACACTGGAGAAAAGCTGTTCACATACGATCAGTGTGAAAAGAGTTTTACACAAAAAAAATGGTTTTATGTCATCAGTGAAAGGAGTTTCAAAGACAGCAAATGCCTGAAGAATCATGTAAAAACTCTACGCTGGAGAGAAGCCTTTCATGTGCGATCACTGTGGAAAGACTTGGGCAAACAAAGCAAACCTTGAGAATCACGTAATAGTTCACACTGGAGAGAAGCCATTCATCTGCCCTCAGTGTGGAAAGATTTTCCCGTACAAAGGAAACCTTAAGATTCACATAAGAGCTCACACTGGAGAGAGGCCTCTTACAAGTGTCTTCAGTGTGAGAAGACCTTCATGTATCATGTATTTGTGAGAGTATTCACAACAGGAAGAGTTTGTACAGTGTCACAGCAGCGGCTCCAAGCTGCATACTTTTTTTTTACAAAGTTTAGAAGTTGATTTACAAGAATAAGCTATATGCATTCATTCTGGAGGACATCAGTTCAGTTGTAATCAGTGTAAAAAAATTTCTTTTGCCATCACACTTAACAGATGCATATGAAAAGACATAAATGTGAGACCCTGTTTGTGTTCTGTGAAATAGTAAAGCAACAGAAAATGTATATGTGTGTAAAATTAACGCTCTGTTCACACCAGAGCTGAATGTAGGCTGCATCTGATTGTCCACTTTCACGACCACTTCTTTTATTTGCATCCTTCACTTCATGCTCCAGCTAATTTTTGTTACAAGTAAAAGGACATAAACTTATAATGAACTCTCCACTGTTGTTATTTGATTTCAATTATTAGGTAAGCGTGTTGTCATTATGGACTTGAATATGTCAGATGAACCATGGACAATTGTTAAATAAATAATTATATAAATTGAAGAAAGCTTATCATCTAAACAATAGAAGGATTTGTGAGATTTCATTAACTTGTAGAGCTGCTTACTGTATTATCAACACAAGAAAGACACAGTTGTAATAAAAGTGATTTTACAAACAAAAAGATAGATGAGTAACTAATAGCTACTAAATAAATGGATAAAGCAATTGATGAGTGCAAATAAGTTGGATGTTCATATGGCAGTTACATGTTCTCTAATGGAAAGATAAACCTTAAAGACTCCGAATTCACAAACGTTTCATAAACATGTACATGTACACAAAAGCCCTATTTCTTTCAAATATTGTTCACAAATCTGTCTAAATCTGTGTTAGTGAGCACTTATCCTTTGCTCAGATAATCCATCTACCTCAGGTGTGGCATATCAAGATGCTGATTAGACAGCATGATTATTGCACAGGTGTGCCTTAGGCTGGCCACAATAAAAGGCCACTCTAAAATGTGCAGTTTTATCAAACAGCACAATGCCACAGATGTTACAAGTTTTGAGGGAGCGTGCAACTGGCATGCTGACTGCAGGAATCTCCACCAGAGCTGTTGCCCTTTAATTGAATGTTCATTTCTCTACCATAAGCCGTCTCCAAAGGCGTTTCAGAGAATTTGGCAGTACATCCAACCGGCCTCACAACCGCAGACCATGTATAACCACACCAGCCCAGGACCTCCACATCCAGCATCTTCACCTCCAAGAGTCCAGGCGCCTGCTACAATCGGTTTGCATAACCAAAGAATTTCTGCAGAAACTGTCAGAAACCATCTCAGGGAAGCTCATCTGCATGCTCATCATCCTCATTGGGGTCTCGACCTGACTGCAGTTCATCATTGTAACCGACTTGAGTGGGCAAGTGCGCACATTTAATGACGTCTGGCACTTTGGAGAGGTGTTCTCTTCACGGATGAATCCCGGTTTTCACTGTACAGGGCAGATGGCAGACAGCGTGTATGGGTTGTGTGCGTAAGCGGTTTGCTGATGTCAACATTGTGGATCGAGTGGTCCATGGTGGCGGTGGGTTTATGGTATGGGCAGGTGTATGTCATGGACAATGAACACAGGTGCATTTTATTGATGGCATTTTGAATGCACAGAGATACCGTGATGAAATCCTGAGGCCCATTGCTGTGCCATTCATCCACGACCATCACCTCATGTTGCAGCATGATAATGCACGGCCCCATGTTGCAAGGATCTGTACACAATTCGTGGAAGCTGAAAACATCCCAGTTCTTGCATGGCCAGCATACTCACCAGACATGTCACCCATTGAGCATGATCTGGTATACGACGATCATCATATACGACAGGCGTGTTCCAGTTCCTGCCAATATCCAGCAAACTTCACACAGCCATTGAAGAGGAGTGGACCAACATTCCACAGGCCACAGTCAACAACCTGATCAACTCTATGTGAAGGAGATGTGTTGCACTGCGTGATGCAAATGGTGGTCACACCAGATACTGACTGGTTTTCGGACCCCCCAATACAGTAAAACTGTACCTTTTAGAGTGGCCTTATATTGTGGCCAGCCTAAGGCACACCTGTGCAATAATCATGCTGTCTAATCAGCATCTTGATATGCCACACCTGTGAGGTGGATGGATTATCTCGGCAAAGGAGAAATGCTCACTAACACAGATTTAAACAGATTTGTGAACAATATTCGAGAGAAATAGGCCTTTTGTGTACATTGAAAAAGTCTTAGATCTTTGCATTCAGCTCATGAAAAATGGGGGCAAAAACAAAAGTATTGCGTTTATAATTTTGTTTAGTGTACGTAAATTGTGTGTCCAGGAATTAACCGATTAATTCAAACAGCTGATTCATCCACGAACAAAGCATTTGACTTTGTTAAATGATGTCACAATCCAGAACAAAAATTTCCTGATAATTTACTTACCCCCATGTCATCCAAGATGTTCATGTCTTTCTTTCTTTAGTCGCAAAGAAATAAGTTTTTTTTTGAGGAAAACATTCCATTAATTTTCTCCTTATAGTGGACTTCAATGATGGCCAATGAGCTCAAGGTGAAAAATGCAGTTTCATTGCAGCTTCAAAGGGCTCTACACAATCTCAGCCAAGGAATAAATGGCTTATCTAGCAAAACAATTGGTCATTTTCTGAAAAAAAAAAAAAAAAATCAAGCGTAGCGTCAGTCCTGGCAGGTCACATTAGTCAATCTTACATCAGCTGACTCTCAGCTGATCCACATATTAAGTACACCTTGCTAGTACCGGGTTGGACCCCCCTTTGCCTTCAGAGCTGCCTTAATTCTTTGTGGCATTGATTCAACAAGGTGTTGGAAACATTCCTCAGAGGTTTTGGTCCATATTGACATGATAACATCACGCAGTTGCTGGAGATTTGTCGGCTGCACATCCATGATGCGAATCTCCTGTTCCACCAGATCCCAAAGCTGCTCTATTGGATTGAGATCTGGTGACTGTGGAGGCCATCTGAGTAAAGTGAACTCATTGTCATGTTCAAGAAACCAGTCTGAGATGATTTGAGCTTTGTGACCTGGTGCATTATCCTGCTGGAAGTAGCCATCAGAAGATGGGTACACTGTAGCCATAAAGGATGGACATGGTCAGCAACAATACTCAGGTAGGCTGTGACATTTAAACAATGCTCAGTTGGTACTAAGGGGCCCAAAGTGTGCCAAGAAAACGTTAAAACAAAACAGGACCGTTAAAACAAAACAGGAAACCGTTGAGACAAGGCAGGATGGATCCATGCTTTCATGTTCTTTACGCCAGACTCTGACTCTACCATCTGAATGTCGCGACAGAAATCAAGACTCATCAGACCATGCAACATTTTTCCAATCTTCTATTGTCCAATATTGGTGAGCCTGTGTGAATTGTAGCTCTGTTTCCTGTTCTTAGCTGACAGGAGCGGGACCCGGTGTTGTTTCAGAGATGGTATTCTGCATACCTTGGTTGTAACGAGTGGTTATTTGAGTTACTGTTGCCTTTCTATCATCTCTAACCAGTCTGCCCATTCTCCTCTGACCTCTGACATCAACAAGACATTTTCGTCCACACAGCTGCTGCTCACTAGATATTTTCTCTTTTTCGGACCATTCTCTGTAAACCCTAGAGATGGTTGTGCGTGAAAATCTCAGTAGATCAGCAGTTTTTGAAATACTCAGACCAGCCCGTCTGGAACCAACAACCATTCCATGTTCAAAGTCACTTAAATCCCCTTTCTTCCCCATCCTGATGCTCGGTTTGAACTTAAGTCGTCTTGACACATTTTTTGAGCAGCTGATGTGTGATCTCTCCAGGACTCGGGGCTAAATAAAATTACTTTTACTTATTCTTCAATTTCCAATTGCTCCATACCAATACCAAAGACATTACCTGAGCAGTACAAGAGCATTTGAAAGCTGCGTATTTATTGTCAAAAATAATGACAGAGCAGAAATGTTAGTGTCTAAAGCATACGCATAGTTCCACTGAATAAATACATTTGTTTTTTAACAATGTCGTTCAACCGAATGTACGAAAGAAACTGTTAAAATAACAACAGCATTAACAACAACCTTGAAATAAGATTATTTATTAAGATTAAATAATTATATTTTATAAAAATGAGATAAAGAAGTTTTCGCACTGAAAGAGAAGTGATATTGTGCTCATAGATGTGCCAGGCTATATCAGCAGCTAATCTGAATAAAAAGCAGAATGAACTGATGAAACGTTAAGACAATACACACAATAATTAAATAAAATTTATGAATGATGCAGTGCTAACTGGCATATCATTTAATGCAGTACAGAAACTATAAAGTATATTTTTCTACCTTATTCTGTGCAGAAAATTGAAATAATTGTTTAAAACGAACATAAAATTGCCATTAGGAAAAAATTATAGTTTACAAATGATTGATTATTGTTCAGCAGTGTATTTGATTTTTTTTTTAATAACAAATTCAAAGTAAGAGATAAGAAAATAATTCCTTGTAAAAATTATTATTGTATTTGACATTTCTGTCACTTCTGAAATGATGGCTATGCCCCTGGTGTGACAAAATGTTAGCCTATACATAATAATTTTAAAGCTCTTTTTTAAAATCTTGTCTTACATAAATTTCTACATATGCCATGTCATGCCATAGCATCATTAAATTAGCATCTAACAATGCACAAAAGTGTTTAGTTTTTGTTTTCTTTAACCTATGGTTCTGTAACCATAAAGGCTGCTGTGTAATTTGCCCCCTGACTAAACATTTAAAGAATTTAGAGGAATCATTTAAATAATTCTGTAAATGCACTTGAATGCAGAATCAAATTGTTAATCAAATCAAATTTAATTGTGAATCATGTAGAACGCTTTGAAGCTGCATTGAAACTACATTTTATGAAATCGCTGGCCACCATTGAAGTGCACTATATGGAGAAAATTCCTGGAATGTTTTCCTCAAAAAATTTAATTAGATTTCTTAATTATCAGGAAATTTTTATTCTGGAAGTGAAACTTATACTTTAAGGTGTGAGCCACAGAATCATTCATTCAACTGATTTGTTCAAAAAGCTGATTCATTCAGTAAGGAAAGACAGTCCTGTGTGTTGTTTCAAAGACGCAAAACAGTACTGTGATCTAAAAACAAGCAATATTGTATCTAAAATGTAAGTCACTTAATGCCAACTTTATTGAACTTGTATAAAATCAACATTTACATTTGTTATCCTGATATCTGGAGAAAAAAAATGCACTCTTCATGTAAATATAACAAGCCTGCAGTGGCACCACCTCAATCTAAGTCCAGTGTGGGCAAAATAATAATAAAGACAATAACATGGTGACGTACAGTTCATAGATCTTTATTAAATAACTCTGAATATCTGCTACTGTTGAAGCCGATTGATCAAGTCTGAAAACATAAGCTGATCTTCCTCCAGTCTTTTCTAAACTCTTTCCTCATAGGCCAGATTTCATTAGAAGAGTACACCAGTCCAGCTTTCATGATTTAGGAGACTGTGAAAGAGAAAATTAGCCTCTCTCTCAAAAAAAAAAAAACACCATAAAATAAGCAGCTATGGCACCACTGCACCAGAAAAAGGAATGCAAAAGATACTAAAATTATCAACATCCAAAATATAAAAAGCTATAAAATGTAAGTAATTAAAAATAGAAAGAAACTCAACATTACATAATTAGATATTATAATAAATTGGAGTATAAAATATAATTAATAAAATGACAATACATGATTAACGCTTATGTTTGGCTACATATTGGATTTAAATGACCACAGAGAGTCAGGACCTCGGTTTAACATCTCATCTGAAGAACAGTGCTTTTTTGACAGTATAGTGTCCCCATCACTATACTGGGGTGTTAGGACACACACAGAGCACAGGGTAGGCACCCCCTGCTGGTCTCACTAACACCTCTTCCAGCAGTAACCTAGTTTTCCCAGGAGCACTCTCATCCAGGTACTCACCAGCTCAACCCTGCTTAGTTTCAGTGTGCAGCCAGTCTTGAGCTGCAGGGTGATCATAGAATTCATTCCTTCTTGGTTGCTAATAAAGCAAATTTAACAAACATACGGAGTAAACTTGATAATGGCCACATGAGCTGTTCTGTGTGAGCAATCTATCTCTTGTTCTCTGTTTAAATTGTGAAAAGTTGAAAGAACCTTTCTTTAATGGGCCAGCTGAGGGCACTAAAAACACATTTCCAGGACCAAGATAACACACACATTGTTTGCTTCAGTCACCACTGCAGTAGAACAGGTTTTATTTTTGCATAAATAATGTAGCTATTTCATTTTATTGTTTGAATCACTCCAAAAGCTGCTTGCTTTTACAACTTTTTGAAACTGTTTTCAGTTCAACAAATGTTGGTTCTCACAGACAAATTTTTGTAATAAATGAATAAAGAAATAAAACAAAACATGTAGTAAGGGTAGGCATAATAAGCAAAGGCTTCAGTCCTGCACCTTTTTCTGTCATTTTAATCTAATAAGCATCACTTTTCACATTGGTTTTGATTTATACAAGATAAACAGATAAAAAGAGTTCTCAAAATGCTACAAAACAAAAATAATACAATAGGTTATATAATCATCACCCTATGATTATTTAATTCCTTGTCACGATTATTATTGAATATCTTTACCACTATCAGAGATATGCATCTATTTTTAACTTGCATGTACATTCCCTTTTAATTTATTCTGGCTTTCTTTCACTTCAAACAGGCTCTGAATACAATTTGAAAGCAAATTATTAATCACTTTATACATTATCCGTGCAGTGTGAAAATCAACCAATTTTAAAGCATGAAATTTAAGAAATAATATATTTGTTTATTCATAATAGTCAACTGGTTTTACAATCCTTATTGCTCTCTTCTTTAATGTATGTGTAATGTATACAATACAATATATAATGAGTTTTGATTTAAAATATATAGTTTCATTTATTATTACAATGGATTTAGACATTTTGTTTTTTATATTTATATGTGGTTTCCAGCTTAATTTATGACCTACTTAATTACCAGATTTTTTTTGTTAGTTTTTTTTTTTTGGAAGCGCAAACATGAAAATAATCCAACTTGATATCAGCTTCTTTATAGAACTGCTGTATAAAAACCAATATCACACTCTCACATCTCTTCATGAAATAGAAATACATGTAATAAGTGAACAAAACATGAGGCCGTATTTTCATTCTTTCTATAGAAATAAACCTGTGCAAGACATATCATGTCACATGTGGAACTGTTGGGCAACCACTTGGAAAGTTTATAATTCGTAGCAAGTCAAAAAACATGTCAAAACTAGCAGCAGCAGACAAGCTGTACGAGAAGTTCAGTGACAGCTGAAAGAGACTCGCTTCAACACTTTCCCTGACTTCATCCATATGTCGAGCATTTTTGCCACATCTTCCTCGTGCCCCCTGCTTAGCCCTAAAGCCCCCCAAACAGCTGAGATTGGTTCTAGCTCGGCTGCAGCTGTTTCCCGCGCTTACAGCTGCAAGTCGTGGGGCAACTGTTGCCGACTGAAGCTTGCCTGAAAAGTTGCTACATGTTGCTAAATGATGTCATATGCTACTCAGCATATTCACGGTGTCCATACATTTGCATTCGACCTAGCGTCAGCCCTTTTGTTTGCTTCCCTCTTACTCTTGTTCTAACATGCAGAACTGTATGTTAATACAGCCGAATTCTCAATAAAGCTGTTCTCGTTTTTCTGTTGTCATACGACGGAACAAACATAAACACGTGACTAAACGCAGTCCGTTGAGACTACATGTTAACCAGAAGTTACTTCAAAGCTACTGCTCTGCACTAAAACCCTGTGAACGTTTGTACATCTGACAGCTGGGACAAGTTGCGTAAACTTGGCCACTGTGTTATGACTGTGTCTTAAAGGGATGCTCCATCCCAAAATGAAGATTTTGTCATTAATCACTTACCCCCATGTCGTTCCAAAACTGTAAAAGCTTTGTTTGTCTTCAGAACACAATTTAAGATATTTTGGATGAAAACCTGGAGGCTTGAGACTGTCCCATAGACCTGCCAAGTAAATAACAGTGTCAAGGTGCAGAAAAGGTATGAAAGTCGTCGTCAGAATACTCCATCTGCCATCAGACGTGCAATCTGGGTTATATGAAGCGACGGGAACACTTTTTGTAAAATAAGAAAACAAAAAATAACGACTTTATTCAATAATTCCTTTGTTAACAGTCTCCTCTGTGTCTCTCCATATCACCGTATGCTCTTCTGTATCATCCGCACCACAAGAATGCGCTGTTTCTCTCTCCGTTTTTGATTTGAAATAAAACAGCGCATCCTTGTGGCGCGGATGATACAGAAGAGCATACGGTGATATGGAGAGACACAGAGGAGACCGTTGACAAAGGAATTATTGAATAAAGTCATTATTTTTGTTTTCTTCAATTGTGTTTTGAAAGACGAACAGAGCTTGGGGGTAAGTGATTAATGACAAAAATTTTCATTTTGGGGTGAAGTATCCCTTTAAGAACTAGTCTGACCAACTAGCAGTTTAACCATTGGGGTAATGAGTCTTATTTTTTTGGAATCAAAAATTAAAACAATGTATGTTTGTATGTAACCGGCTTAAAAAACTGAGGACCGGTTTTAAAGAAAAAAATAAATGACTAATTTTTAAGACTACTCTAAGCATTTCATGAAACTACCCACAATTAAAATGTTACCTTCCTGCACAAGTATTAAAATGTAGACCTCTGTAGAGTTCAGTGCACACCTGAAATGAATACAGAAGCAATAATTGCAGATATTTTTCTGCTTATGTTATGTGCACCTCCTAGTTTTTTAAATAACAAACGTATTTTTCTAACAAGCCTGTTTTCTTTCTTTACAATAGCTGACACTTACTTTGGTGTTATGTTATCAGGTTTAATGAAGTCTAGAAAGCCACTTAAACTATTACATATAATTTTAGCTTAAAGTACTGAGAGAACGGTGTTTTGAGCCCTAATGCTTGTTGTGCGTCAAGCATGATCAAGTTTTTACACATAAAACTCTTCCCGTGTGTTTGTGTGCCAAACCAACTGGAGTGCAAGAGAGAGGAGAGACTGCTTTTACTTCTAACCCGTTCTCTCACTTTTCTCACTTCTGGTCTCTCTCTGTGTTTCTCCACCTCCGTCCTGTGAGAATATGCAAGCTCTCAGCAAATGTTCCTCCCACACACTGCGCTCCGGGGCAGTGAAAGCAGTCCTACACGCTGATGGAGGTCTGAACAATACATGCATACCTGAACACACCTCCCTGGTCTATCTTCTGTTCATCCCTCCATTTCCTCAAGGAAAGTTCATCATCTTTCAGTGACAAACCCATTGTGTAGAACTTAACACGTAATGAATTTTATGATGTGCAATAAATGTGTGAATAGATGAGAATTTCAGTTGTGATCAGAAAAATGTAGTGAGAAAAGCTTTGCGCTACTACCCTTCTTTCATAACAATATTAAATAGTTATCGCCAAATCTTGTTACAAATACAGTGATGTTTAGTGAGACTTGTACACTTACATTCATCTGTTGTTGTTTTGAGGTAATAATTCAAAGCAGAAACATTGTATGAAATCCAAAAAGTGGCACCAGAAAGAGAAAGTTGATGCACACTCATGTCTATGTGGCTTCTCCTCCTAAAACAACACACACACACACACACACACACACACACACACACACACACACACGCACATTTTCATGTTTAATTTAAACCTCTAAGTAAACGCTGTGTGTGTGTTTGTTATCCATCATTTGTTTCACTGTGCAGAAGCTGTTAGTAAGCAATGGTTTCTAAAGGAGTGAAATGAGACCCAAGTGCCTTTATTTCATGGGTTTGAGTCACGTCTGCTCTCTCTTAAGAGTTCCTCCTCAAACTATCTGGCCAAGGCAAGAGGAAACGAGAGAAAAACTAGTCTTCCTAAAGCCACCCACATCCCATCTGCTCATTAATTATCAGTTTTATTATTATCATCGCTGTTGCCACGATTATGAGCTGAAGTTTTCCTAATTGCCACACTGGACATCGGGCTGTATTCCTGTTAAAGTGTACAGTATGGGGAAAAATCTGTGTAATCATCCATTCACATCCCTCCTAATGACTGTCAGTTTGCCTGCCCCTCCATTTTCTATCCAATTAATTCTTTTCTTGCTTCCCGGAGAAAGAGAGACAATGGAGTCCTCCAGCGCATAATAGAACAGATCATTAAAATTCAGCAGTTCTTTGCGGTGGCACCGTGTTTCCTCCCCGGACTGCTTGGCATGAATGCCAGACCCCGCTTTGAAATTCAACCCAGCAGAGCACAGCCCCGGACGCTCTGAATCTCTTTCCCATGTGAAGATCATCCGAGTTTCTGTTCTGACAAACAAGCTCCACGTATGACCTCAACGAGATTAAAAATGAAAGATATTTCAGGAACATGAGTATGACTTTCCTCTTTGTGTTATCCTTGCGGTATACATTGTTTGTGTCTTACAAAACGGTAACTAAAATGTTACTACAATTAGACATGGTCAGGAAATGACAGAAGCATTTGTGGAATAACATCATGGCAGCCTGTCTCTACGCTGACAGCTGCTGCTGCAGATGTAAGACAAGCAGCTGCTTCAAACAGAGACTTATTATTTCCCAAAGTATAACACTCGTTTAATAGCTTTTGGTGATGGTATACATATTTGCTCTGTCTTTCCAGAAAACATCATTAATTTATTCAAAACATTTCAGTAAAATTAACTGATAATAATGCTTTAACAGGCCACTGAAGAAATTAATTGCTTTTTGAAAATTAGTATTCAGAAGTCACAGTGAAAATTTAGACAGTCATTTTTAAAATAAATTTATTTTTCTCCACAAATATTGCCAGCAATTACTGTTAGCTTTTTTTTAAAAGAACGAACCTGTTAACAAAAGAGAAGATTCACAGCCAAGTCGTTTTTAAATTATACACAAGAATAAAACAATGTGGAGTACACTCTGTTTTGAGTGTTTGTGTTTCACAGCCTACAAAATAATGTAAATGTTCAACGGACTGCTATATAAGTAACGAAACCGATTTAATTCAAGCCAACAAACGTGATATCAGTGACTGGCGTTGTGTTAAAAATGCGATTATTAATGAGCTTGCTGCAAACGAAGAGCCTTTGAGGTGTTAAAAGTGCTCAGTAAAATGATGCATATGTAAAATAACTGCTTACAATTAATGTCTTCTATTATTTTTCAATCCCCCCACCCCCCCACAGGAATGTTTCAAAAATAATGTCCACAAAGATATGGCTGTTTATCGAAATCATTTCAGCCCTCCACCCTTTCAGCTTTTGTAAGTACTTAAAAACAGAAACAAACGATAAAAAAAATGACAACACAACATAAATATATAAGAAACAGCGAATTTTAAAATGAACACGTTTTAGGTTAAAAAAGAAAGGATTAACCAAAAAAAAAAAGAAAAAATTGTGAATGAAGCTAATGCTTCCTGAATATTCATTGGTCCCGATCCTGGAGCGTCCGGCAGTCCTCACAGAGGATTTCTGCTGGCTCTTCAGATTCATCACGTTAAGCACCAACCGTCAATGTCCTGATGTGTCGAAAAATCAGCAGGCACTCGTCGCTCAGTTACTTGGCACAAACCCCTTCAGCTAGCGCTGTCCTTCATTGGTGAACGTGATTTCACAGAGTGCAAAATGTTCCTGGATCAACGTCCTTGTTGATCCTAGTACAACATTCCCAGCAACCAATCAGAATTGAGGGATAAGTTTACAGAAAATGTCTGTTTTAGCTTTACAACCAGAGTTAAGTGCTTCTACAACCCTTGTTATTCAACATCATTTCCTTCTGATTTTTGGGATAAATTATGGGTAGGGTTAGGTTTAGAGGTAGGGCTAGAGTTAGGACAATAATGTTGATCCATGAATAGGGTTGGGTATCGTTTAAATTTGATTCCGATTCTGCTTATCGATTCCGATTCTTATCGATTCCCTGTTTTGAGTCCAATGTGGTTAAAAAAAAATGAAGTCTGACATTTAGATATCAAACATATTCTTTTTGCAAAACATTGAATCGTGGCTGAATACCATGAACAAAAATCAGCCGGCTACATAAAAACTGGACTCGATTAAGGGCTGTTTGTGTGCACGACGGACACCACGATTATGGATAAATTGAGTCTTTTTTTAGTTCTCTCATAATTCTGAAGAAAAAATATTAGACAACTAAACAAAATCTCATGGAATTTATGAATGGAACGATTCAACGACCCACTCAAGATTCACTTGTTTCATTAGTGGATGAATCAGCGTTTTTGAACGAATCTCTTGAATGAATGAATCAAAGACAAACAGCTACATTTTCAACATCCCCTTTTCGCCAACCCAAAAAAAAAAAAAAGTGCACACAGGAATCGATAAGTGGAATTGAAATTTACATTTTGTGTCAAGTATCCAATTCCTGACCTTAATTATCCGATTCTGGAATCAAATTTTTGATTTCCAGCCTCATCCAGGAACATGTCTTACTTGGCAAAATCACGGCGACCCGTCCTTCATTATAGTAAGGGATGTGGCACAAAGCGGCCGGGCCTCAGGGCCTGGATAACGTGGTGTACACCGGCTGATCCCAGCCGGCGGAGGGACTGTGGGAGGGCGGGATGGACAAGGCGTTGAGGATGTTGCTCCCGTATGGCCTCCGTGAGGAATGGAAGTAGGGGTACTGGTAGAGACCGGATGGGTAGCTGGTGTATGGGCCGTAGTAGCCGGAGCTCTGAAGGTCTGTGTAGTCGCTGGTGAACGAGGCGGAGGCGGCCGAGGACCCGTGAGCGCTGTAAACGGCGTACTCGGGCGAGTGCTCGCTGTAGTGGCTCGGGCTCAGCTGCTCAGTTTTAATGCGAGCTCTGTGCTGGCTGGCTTCCGCGGATCCCACGGGCCCCTTGCGGCTCCAGGAGGGCCCCGCTGCTGGCAGGGTGGCTGTAGGGCGAGGCGTAGGAGCTGGCGCTCTGCCCGTCTGGAGCAGCTCCGGCGTGGCCGCTCGGAGGCAGGTACTGGTCGAACTCGTGCACGTCGAAGGCCTCCATGTTGCTGATGACGTCCGTGCTGAGCTCTGAGATGTCAACGTTGCTGAAGTCGATGTTCTGTCGCGTGCCGTCAAGCAGACGTCTGCCTTCATGCTTGGGGTCTGGCTTTCCTCCGTGATGGAGGTCCGTTTTGGGCGTTGTAGGGGGTGTCGGTGGTCCATGAGGCTGGCCTGAGGATAATGATGTAGCTGGAGTTATACATTTGCATGCATCACATAGAGTCTTTAGTTCTCCATCAACAGTCTTTTTGAGTGACCATCAGTCAAGATTAACTATTATATTTACCAGATTTTAAAGTGTATATTTTTTGCCTTTCTAGCTTTCTTTGATAGGAAAGTTAGGAAACTGACCAAAACAACTGCGGAGCAGAGATACGTCGGAGTGTTGCCAACTAAATGCAATCAGATTTTACACAGAATTAGGGTTGCAAAAAGGGGGAAAATTTTCAGTAAATTTAGGAAATATTCCAGGATTGTTTTGGAATATTCCAGAGATTTTTGGAAAGTTTCCGGAATGTTTCCACCCCTTTGCAACCCTACACAGAATATGACTGAATTACACAAAAATATGACCAAATATAACTGATTTTAAACGTAAAGACTAAAAGATACTGATTACAGAAAGTATAAATATTGCTTAATATCACGTCCACAGTTTACCCAGATCAAATTCACATAAATATTAAATTTTATAATAATAATAATAAAAACAGCTGACGTACAGAGTATCCCCAGGATACATAACAAATAAAAATAGTTACAGAACTCAGGCTGACTTCAGAAGATTTGGTAACGCTTCAATTTAAGGTGTCCTTGTTACATGTGTCGCATGGACTTACTATTATAATTACAACAATTTATGCATGATTACATGCAAGTAATGGTAAGCCAAGCTCTGATCCTAACCCTGACCATATAGTAAGTACATGTAGTTAATTAATATTTGCATGCATCACACAGAGAGTGTGTATCTCACCTGTATGATCGGTGATGTGATCAGATGGACCAGGCAATCGGCCCATCCCAAGTTCAGCTTTATACATGTGTGGGGTCAGATCAGCGCCGGGGTCAGGCTCGCTCTGACCGGGCTTCACACTCTTTCGCCGCCTCGGCTGGTATTTGTAATCCGGGTGATCTTTCTTGTGCTGAACTCTCAGTCTTTCGGCTTCCTCCACAAACGGTCTCTTTTCATTCTCCGTCAGCAGCCTGTTGAGTGACCATCGGTCAAGGTTCACTTTCACTCAGTGATATTTTATCAATGCATTCAAGTTATATATTGGCTTTTCTACTCTTTTTTTTTTTATAGGAAAGTTAGAAAACAGACAAAAAAAACACTCCAGAGGAGAGAGGGAATTGGATCAGAAATATGTTGTAGTGCTGCCCACTACTATACACACAAAATATGACTGAATAACACATAAACATGACAAAAATATAACTGATTTTAGACTTTAAGATCAAAAGATACTGAATAATTCCCATAAAGTATAAATGAAGAGTTCAGATGCAAAAGCCTCTATAAGTGATGTTTGAAATATTCTTCAAAAATGAGCATGTTTTCATACTTCTATGTGTAGGTTCAGTAATTTTGTTTTAATTGCAAAGAATAGGTTCTTTTCATTGACTGTAGAGTGAAATAACTGAACATAAACAGGAGCCCGAGAAAAATGCTCATTTTAGAAGAAAAATTCAGATGGCACTTAAAAGCTTTTGCATTTGAACTCTTCAAATAACATTACGTCCAAAGATTACTGAGATTAAAATGCATTTTAATATGCAAATATTTAATTTCATAATTTCTAATAAATAATGCATTTTATTATGGAACTCAGGATAAGTGCAGAAAATTTGGTAACACTTTATTTGAAGGTGTCTTTGTTACACATGTACTTGTAATTATGCATAATTAATTGTTATTATAATAGCATGCACATAACCCTAAACCAAACCCTAACCCCTTAGTAAGTACATGTAATTAATTAATATTACTCAGTACTTAAATGTATAATTACATTGTAACAAGGACACCTTAAAATAAAGTGTAACCAGAAAATTTAACATTTCGAGCTTAAACATTTTGTAAAGAGTAAATAACAACAAAAATAATTATTATTATAGGGGCGTCTAAGTTTTTCTTGTGATATTAAAATGCAATAATAATAATAATGCGTACATGTTATGTATGTCTGTAATAAAAGAGTGACTTAGTGAGCAGCTCTCTCTCTCTCTCACCTCCAGAGTTTTCCGAGGGTCTTGCTGAGCTCGGCGTTGTGCAGGTGCGGATACTGATCCGCCAGTTTCCTGCGCGCGGCTTGAGCCCAGACCATGAAGGCGTTCATGGGTCTCTTGACGTGCGGCTTGTTCTTGATCGCGCCGCTGCCCCGCGCCGGCATGGGCACCAGGGACCAGTCGTAGCCCTTCAGCACCTGGGACACCGCGTCCCTGATGCACACGGGGAACCGCTCGTCCTCGCGCTCCAGCTTCGCGATCATGAGCGCCGCGTGGCTGCCGGGTCCCGGCGGGGGATGCCGGCGCGTCAGAGTCAGACTCCTCCGGAGACATGGAGCTGGACGAGCCGGCTGGACTGCACGGCGGCTCCGCGCCGGACTTATCCTGCCTCCTCCGTCATGATCACCGCTACAGCCGGAGAGATTCAGACGCTGCTGCAGAGCATCCAGGAGCACAGAGGCGCACTGATGGAGCGCATGACGCTCAGCCAGACTTTGAGGCGCTTCCACGCGCGCGTGAAGAGCAGCTCCTCCCGCGGACTCTCGTTGGTGGACTCTTCAGCTGGGGTCAGCTCCCATTGGTTCAGCACACTGCACAAAATAAGGTCATCTGATACTTTCACTCAGGAAAGTTATTTAGGGTGAATTCAGGTAAAGTGGGCCACTTTGTTTTTAATCTTGTAACTTCGATACCCAGTTTCTTTTCGTTTTCTTTTTTCTTTTCTTTTCTTTCTTTTCTTTTTCTTTTCTTTTCTTTTCTTTTCAAGAAGATCATCAGAATCATTTTTTTGATAAATCACTTTAACCTGAGAAGACATTTGTCTATGTCTTAATTAGAAATCATGAAAACACATTTAATATTATATATATTATATATATATATATATATATATATATATATATATACGTGTGTGTATATATATATATATTTTATTTTTCTATTATTATCATTAACTCTTTCCCCCGCCAGCATTTTTGAAAAAAGTTGCCAGCCACTGCCAGTGATTTTGATGATTTTCACTAAAATTTGATGGCCTCCAGTATATTTTGCTGTATTAATATTTGAATATGCAATGCAACAAAATAAAGATTAGAGCCTCTACTTTTGAACAAAAAAAATCTGTTTTATTCTAGCTTAAAGCATTCTTTTTTTTTATCAACACTTGAATATTAGTAAAAAGTAAGTTTCATAAAAATGTATATTTTTTGAGCAAAAAGGTGAGAAAATCACATTTTTATCAAAAACTACATCTGGCTAATATTCAGTACAATTATCAAAGCATAAATCCAATTAATCGCTTCGATCAACACCTCCAAAGCTTGCACAGCCATACACCACTTCCTGGATCATCATTTTACTCCATAACATTATGCAGTTTTCATTTATATGCTGTCTATTGCTAATCATCACATTATTTTTATTCTGGATCTGTTTACATAAGAGATTGCTCGTTTCTCCGTCCTGTTCACATGTGTTTTTGTTCGGGAGGTTTTGTACTCATTCAGAAGATGTGTAATAGTGCCCCTGAGTGTATAACAGTGAAAACACGAAAAGCCGTTAAAACTTGTCTTTGGCGGGGAAGCGTTGTCTTCTAAAAGACAAGATAACTCGTCAGTGGCGGGAACAAATTTAACAAACTCAGGCAATTATATGCATAGCCTGAGTTGTTAAATTTGTTGAATAAGTTCACTAAATTTAAAACAACTGATGCACCATAGTGTTGACCAGTGTTTGGGGTAACACATTACAAGTAATGCAAGTTATGTAATCATTACTTTTTTAAGTAACTAGTGAAGCAACGCATTACTTTTTAATTTAGGAGATATCCAAGTTACTTTTTCAAATAAGTAACGCCAGTTACTTTGTATCCCATTCATTGACTGACAGCTCTCATGTTGCCATGTTGAGAGAAATCAGGGCACCTCAGTCGGGGGTCAATTCTAGCGGGAGAGTATAGAAAGGAGGGCAGGGTGACTCGGTGGGGCACGGCCCACAAATGCCCCCCTTCCCATTACACTGGTTTTATTTTGATAAACATGACTCAATATGCATTATAGTATTAATATAATATGAAAAGAGTTTGTAACCCTATTAAAGCACGGGATGAAATACAGTGAGTGAGTCTGGTAAACCGTGAATTAGGTGTCTTCAGCAAGCCACACTGGAGAAACTGCTATGACCGTAACCCGCGTCTGCTCGTGAATCGCTCTTGCAGTAGCCTACTTATAGGCTAGCTACACTGCTTCAAGTCAGACGCTGATTGAGCTGCTCAAATCAATCACGACTTTATGTGCTCTGCAGACGGTGCGCCCATGCTCCTCCAGTTCCTCAAAATGAATAAAAACAGTTAAATTGCAAACTCAGAATATTATACAAATCTGCGATAATTAAATATGTTAAATAAGACAAATATAATTTATGTATTTAATCCTAATATATTAACCAGTGTCTTTGCTTTTGACCTTCGGTGATGCAGTTAAACCATACTAAGGAAAAAAAATGACACATTTGTGTTGCATTTTTGTTATTGCTGAATAGTGTTGAACCTTCTTCTCCTGCGCCATATTCTTCATGTGATTTGTTTGAGCGGCGCCCTCTACTGTACAGACGTGAGTTTGAGGCGGAGTCATTTCACTTTTGGTGTGAAAGGGTTTTTACTTTTGTAAAAGAAGAACTTTTTATATTAAAACAAAACAAGCAAGCCCTGCCCAGATTTAAAAAGTAAAACAGTTATCTCCCCATGAAAAGTAACTAAGTAACGTAATGATTATACTTTGTAGGGAGTAACACAATATTGTGACGCATTACTTTTAAAAGTAACTTTCCCAACACTGGTGTTGACATTACATTTGATGAAATCTGACAAAATACTGATTAAAATGATATCTACTATACCTTAGAAATGTGACACGCACACATGCAACAACAAATAGGCTCCAAAACTGATAAGAGCATTTAAAATGTTACTAATTTTAAACATTAAATACACTTCATTTTTGAAGCTTTATACTCTGCATCTACATTTTGCTCCTCTCGTTCCTTTTTTCAATGCAGATTTAACTTCATACCTCATCTTTCTTTCTGCGCTCTTTCCTTTCTTCCACCTCTGTTTCTATGAAAGCAGGGTTGAACATCTTGAGACGGCAGGTGACGTTCCTCTGTGGTTCACACAGTATTTGAATATAAACAAATAGACAGGACCTGCATTCACAAAATGAGCGAAAGAATATTACTCTTCTAAAGGAATGAGGTTACCTGTAAGTCTACGATAATAAAGGCCTCTAAAACTCCAGGTTTTCCTAAAGAAAGTTTAAATCTGACAAATGATTGTTTGACATAATGAAATGCGCACTTATGAAACTGGTGCTTAATACTACGTGTATAATGAGAGACATATGCAGATAATAGCAGAGGCTGAATCACTGTCTTTGTGCCAGTGTATTGCAAATGATTTTATCAAACATCTTTCTCATGAAAAGACAATGCCTTGCTTGTCAGACATTTGAGTTTGCTCTCAGTCGCAACGAGTGTTCGAATATCTGAGCAGAATCAGACTTTTGGATTTATTCATTTGCAGACATTAATTGGAGATTGCTGGCAGTGTGGTAAGTGAGTTATGAATTAAGGTTATACATTATACAAAGTATATTCTTTTTGTACTGTTGCAAATCTGATATCATTGCATACGATAGAGAAGAGAAATTACATGGAAATCTTTTCTTATTGTGGCAGTGTTGACCAAAACAAGCGATGCAATGAATGAACCATCTTCAGTGTGTTTATTTATGTCTTTGGTGAGAGAAGAGTGTTTGACAACTTTTGTTTTTCAGTGAGCTGCACTAGTGTGCTGCGTTTGGCTGGTCATCATTTTTTATATACAGTTTAATATATGTAGAATGGTAAATGTCTAATTTATTGTTCTTCATTTGTTTAATTTATAGACGTCTTAAAACTTGCAAAACTAAATATTAAAATATATTTAAATGAATCTTTAGGGGATTTTTAAACAGTCAAATCATTTCCTTGAAGTTACCATCACATATACCTTAATTTAAACCCATTAGTATGAGGGTTAGATCCCATTCTTTATTAATTTCCCCATCAATCCACTGAAAATCCAAGATGCAAGGATGGTTTGGTCCATTTGAAAACAACTAAAGAAATGTTGCAATATCTTCAGAAGCATTGAGTGAACATGCGAATTGGGACTCGAAAACATATTTTCAGATGATTTATGTATTTTCAGTGACATGCATGTTCAAGAAAATACATATTCATTATTTGTGCATGAACTACTGAACTGTTATTATAGAGGACAACCAAAAAAGTAGAAGTATTTCTGCAGCATGAGCAGTGTGCTTGTAAAGTTAATTCATGTTCACACATATTTATATTCAAACCCAATAAAAAGAAAGAAAGAATATTCAGCTTCAGCTCACAGTTAATGTTACAAGTCTTGGAAATGAAAGGAAACACTGGCCACAGCTGGTTTCACTCGACGACAAGCGCTGGAACTGGTTTGAAAGCGTCTGAGAGTACGAGTGTCAACAGAGGTTACACATGAGACAACAATGAATCCAGCCGTCACAGCGCTCTGTATTGTGGGGAATAGCTCTGCTTTATTTTTATAATATCAGAAAGAAAGAGTAACAGATGAAGAAAAGAGGCGCGCATGAACTCACCGTGTCCCAGTGAGACAGAAGGATTTCATTTCTCAGGGGACAGTCTTGGTTTTGTGTCTGCCAGCTATATGTCCTTGTCCCGACCAGTTCCTGTCAGACCCCCGACAATCAAAACCATTTTCAGTCGATGTATGGAAGTGTTTATCTTGCAGTTACTTTTTTCTTAAGTTATGTTTCTGCTTTTTGTTTTGATTAACCAAAATATTTAACCCCCAAAATTAAACATATATTATTTCAAAAACACATAAGGGGACGTTCACACAGAACACGTTTCTCCATTCCAATGCACTACTTTTCCATTGTTTTTTCTGTAAACTCTTTAGACAGATGTGTAGAAACGGAAGGGTGTGTGTAGAACTTTTGTGACTGACGATCCTTCCATGTGGTCTTATAACAGAGGCATCCAATCCTGCACCTCAAGGCCCACAGTCCTGCAGAGTTTACCTTCAACCCTAATCAAACACTTACTGATGCTACATCTGACAAACCCCAAACATCACCCTCCACACATGTTCTCGTGCAGTGAAAAATACATTGCAGAGCAAAGAAGACACTAGGCGTGTTTCCATGACAGATTTGCGCAAAACTTTGGTGATATTTTATAAATGTCGATAAAAAAGTATTGCGAAATGAGGTGTTTCCATTAACCAATGTTATGCGACTAAAACGTAAACTTTTGCCTCATGCGATAAGTCATGGCAACAGATTTTGGCTATATTTATTCAGAGGCATATGCATGTATCTTTACAGAAGATGTGTGTGGCACGGCTGGAATAAATACAAGCATTGACTAGAGTCTCCTCGATCAGCTTCAGTGTCCGTATCAGAGCCACACTGCACCACAGACGCTTACACTCTAAATCGTCTAACCATAAACTCTAGAGAAACCCCCTTATACTGGAGAACGGCCACGTATGTGTTTCTTGTAGGTTATTATAATACATTGAAGAATTATCATGACATTTTAACATACACCATGTGACCTATAAATGCAAAAAAAAAAAGAAAAAAAAAAGATTCCATTGCAGTTTTACGAATTATTCCTTTTTTGCATTGCCTGAAAAACTACCTAATGCGACCGTAAAAAACATTTTTGCTATATATGGGCATTTTTGCGAAATTGACGCGTTTCCATTAGGCGTATTTTCAATTCACAATTGCAATTTGCGTAATTTTAAGGGTAATGGAAACACGCAACTGACAACATGCGACAGATAAGGACAGAGCAGGTTACTTCTGGTATAAAACAAAGTCTCACCTTTAAAATGTTGTCATTTTTTAAGAAATTCAAACAAATACCATTTTGTGGCTCTTTAATGTGTTTGCTAATACGTCAGATCGCAAGCGGCACATGAACCGATCATCTCTTTCTCTTTACTAGTTAAAGCATGAAATAAACATGAATAAACATCAGAAGGTATCTTGTTTCAACTGAAATAAAAAAATAATAATAATTATTGAGAGTTCTTGGTTACTTGATGGTTCCTGGTTACTGTATGCTTTCATTGTATGGAAAAGAGCAGTGAGAACATTCTGCTGAATTTCTCCGTTTGTGTTCTTTGATTGCTTTCTGATTGCTTAGAGAGTCTTAAGAGTGCAAGCATGCATCTCTGTGTTTATATTCCTTCAAAGCAAAGGTTTGTGACAAAGCTAAGTCACTGCTGCAGGCTTCAAGCTAAACAGCATTATTTGAGGTCACCCGTTCTCTGAAAACTAGTAGGTCCTTATTTTTCTGTCTTTTCCTCTCAATTCTTTTACTCTATGCCTTTAGGTCATAGTCCTCCATCCCTGTAATATAAAAATATTCTTTCATATATGTCCATTTTGGAGAGTATCTCATATGGTAAATTTTTATCATTGCATACTACCTGCTGTTTCATTTACTGTATAAAGAGTCCAGTATACAGTACATACTGCCCAAAATATAGTAAGCTAGTCACAAAGTGTTTTGTTCACCTGACCTCCGATGTGTGTGTTTGACCCTCACACTGCTCTCTGACCTCACAACTACCTAAACTCATTCGTCTTAATGAAAGGTTTACTGTTCTAATTAGAGGCTTTGTTTAAACATATTATTGGAGACGTTAAGAGGAGCAGGAGGGGATCGTGAATTCAGACTGAAGGAAAACAATTAGTGTGAGAGGCTCCGAGTGAACTGGCTTCAAGCCATTTTACTTTACTAACTACTTCCAGATTTTATTGGTTGTATGTGTTTATTCCCAGATACTTCACTGTCTTGTTTGTTCATGCTCATGCTGAAGGGATCATGTTCAGCCACAGGTCAGATTATTCAGATCAATAACCGAGAATTGACGGAAAGACGTCTGCAGACATGTTCTCTTTCTTTACTAATGAATTTTTTTGCGCAATTTGTTGACATCCAGTCGGCAGTTTTCATTTGATTTTCCGATATCTGAAAGATGTTTGGCCTCTGCTCTATTTTCCAACTGTTACAGGTTAAGTGCTTGAAAGAGTGTAGTAAATTCTGCGTCAATGGGACAAGCTAAGGACACATATTATCATCACCCCCCCGCCCTCCACCCCTTCCCACTCCATATGGTCCGGATAAAAGTTTGCGGCATCATCCGTCTTCCAACTCGTCTGTCTTTTTGATCCCGTATTCTCATAAATCAACTTCCTAATTTTCATGTTGAATTTAATTTGCATGGGACGTTTGTTTCCGAGCACTGCGATCCACCCCTGTGCTTTTTACGGGAAACGGGACGTCTCCGCACAAACACACGATCACAAGGGACTCCTGGGTTTTCCACAGGCTTGTCTTGTTTCATCGCAAACCCAGCACTCCCATCAACAGCCTTATCAGCAGCCTTATGCTAACATAAAATACTAATTTATTAAACAGAAGAAGAAGGACAAGACTCAGTGTTTAGCTGAATCAATTAAAGCCTTTCTTGAATATGCTTACCTGGATTTTGGGGTATTCTTTTCTGCAGATCTTAAGCTTTGTCCAGTTGGATGAAGACTGTTCAGAGAAGTTGTACTGGTGTTCTTCTTGAGGACTTTCACAGAGTGGTCCCTATGCCACTCTTGCATTGTGTTGGCCATGTGCTTGGGGTCAATATACTATGGTTTCAGCCATCTATTTTTCATATTGTAAATAATATTTGAAGCTCTTTGGATGACTAATTAGCACTTCAAAACTCTTCCACTAAGTGTATACATGTATAATTCAGTTGAGACTAAATTGTTCTAGTGATATTTAAAAATATACTTACTATGGAATAAATGTTTTTTAAATATATTACTAGGCATTATCCATTTCATAAAGTATTTTACCATAAGGCTGCAACAGAAAATCTTTCTGAACACATTGTACCTTTAACAAAGAATTTAATGATGTCTATAATGTGATCCAAAAAAAGGAGCTCTTCGTATAAAATGTGTTTTACTACTACTACTTTACTACACTACCTTATGAATGTATTCCTTGCGTATAGCTAGATCACTTTGGTCCTAGACACACGTCCTGCTTGAATGACCTATATGGTTTGTTCCTCTTCTGTGTGTGACTGCATCGGGGATGGTTAAATGTGTCAGTTAGTTCAAACGGTATACTGCTGGCTCTTACTTCACTATTTTGAACTGCTGACAGTCACTCTCACTGGATGCAAATCTTTACCTGCCAAAAGCAATGAAACGTATGCGTGTGTCACAGCGTGTCTTCAGTATTCAAAGCATTTACCAGTGACTCATACTGAAATCAACAACATTGCGCTTTTCACCTTTTATGGAAAAAAATAATAGGGACATGTTTTTGGAGAGACCATTAAAGCATCAAGAAATTTCCGTAGGGCCTGAAAAGTGTGTGTGAGAGAGTCTCCTCTCTATTTATGACATTATTATGAGCATTCTTAAGAGTAATATTAAAGTCTTTTGATGAAGCATGATGTGGTGTGTGTGTGTGATTGGCGGCGGCCCAGTCCAGCTGACATGTGTGGGGATAGATTTCACTCCTGGACATTTCCTGTGAGCTGCTAGGAGGGAGATGAATACAAGGGACAAACAACAACTGTTTTGTGAGTCATCCACATCGTCTTCAATATCATTTCATGCTTTTAAATGTCAGCATTTTTTCAGCACCACAGTTATCTTTCTTTTTTTGCACTATTTTGTAAACCCCTCTGGTTGCTATTAATCGGGTTTTGTGACCAAGAGTTCATTTGTGATTTTAAAAGTGAAGAAACCCAATACATTAGATCAATATATGCTGGGCTAAGATTAGATTTTCACATTTTATAACATGCTAATGTCATCTTTTTTATCATCTAGTCTAACCAATATGTGTTAGTCCATGCATGTTAGTCCAAATGGATATGAAAGGACACAATTTTGCTAAATCTGTCCTCTCATTAAACTTTTAATGAACCCAGCAAAACTGGTACTGTCACGTTAGTCTATGTATAACAGACACAGTGATGTTTCACAAAATAAGGCCACAAGGTGAGGTGGAGTGTATCTGAAGAAAAGGGTGACTATATAGAGGCATATGTTTATGTAATAAACTGTTTTGAGAGAGTACATTAGTTTTGTACTTTGTATTCTCGATCAAGCAGGCCAGAGTACACATGGATTGATGAACAAACTTTTTTAATCGAAGGTGTCAGAATACTGTTTCGTTTAAGCCCCTCTTTGTGACACCATTGGTTTTGAAAAATAACGCTAAAAGTAAAGTCGCTACAAACTACACTACATTTTTCAGATGTGTGGCAGTAGCTCAGTTGTATTCTCATTACACCAGGTATAATAAGGGCCAATTCTTCGCTATTAACAAACCCATTAAACTCAATAAACTCGCATCTGGTGTGGGATACCAGTAATAATGTAATAGTGAGAATTGGCCACTATACTAAAGTTTTCCGATGTTTTTGATATAAAATATAATGGTGGATGGCCCATTCATAAGTTAATTCTTGCCTGTTTTCTTGGGAAAATCCTATTAAAAGCAAAAGGTATAGAAGATTTTTATTCAATATCCAGCAGGTTGTTGTGTCCCATTCATTGGTACCCATATAAACATTCACAGCAATATCTAGATATCCAACAGGCTTACGATTCCTACATTTCGGTCAAATAAATGCTATTTTTGCTGGATTCAATACATACAGTAATGCATTAAATGGTTATCATATACGTAAATATACATGACTGTAATAGCAAGAGAAAGCCATGTAGATGTTGTTGGAAAAACAAATAAAACTACAGAACTGGCCATGTTTCTCTTCTCTGCCAAGTTTATGGCCCACCCAACTCGGGTATCAAAATGATCTCTGAGTTTATGACTTTATGGCCATTCATGTCCAATTTTCTGACTAAGAAACCTCATATTGTGGTTGGTGTAAATTGCCGTAATGTTAAATGTGACCCTGGAGCACAAAAACCAGTCACAAAGTCGCTGGGGTAATATTTGTAGCAATAGCCATTGTATGGGTCAAACTGATACTTTTTTCTTTTATGCCAAAAAATCATTAGGGTATTAAGTAAAAGATCATGTTCCATGAAGATATTTTCTACTGTAAAAACTATATCAACTTTTTTTTTTGGGGATTAGTAATATGCATGCTAAGAACTTCCTTTGGACAACTTTAAAGGCAATTTTCTCAATACTTAGATTTTTTGCACCCTCAGATTTTCAAATAGTTGTGTATCGGCCAAATATTGTCCTTTCCTAACAAACCATGATTTGTTGAGCAGGTATTTGTCATTCGTAACAAGATACTTTTTGATGTTATTTGTGTCAGTAGAATAGAGTAATAACGTGGTCGCATAACCTGACCCACACACACTCACGGGTTGTTACAATCTATGACGGGTTCAGGTTTGGAAACAGGCATGAAGTCGACATAACATATTGTAGCCCACATTCAGAAAAATTTGATAAGTGCAGCACAACCGGGATGCCAGCTATTTCTGCCTTGGTCACATTTGCAAAACCGTGCTTTGCATGCTGCTGGAGGAAACACAGGTTTGAATATTTGTCATCTGCGGTGTGAAATTATGTGCAGCAGCACTCGTCTTTTGTTCAGTGTACTTGGATATGTCCGTTAGTTTTTTGCCCCCCTGCATAAACGCTCATGTATCAGTTGTGTGTGTGTGTGTCAGGCATGAAGGTCATGTGTTCATGAAGGACAGTCCCGTGTAAAAATCAGGGAAGAAGGCAAGATGAGCCGTCTCTGCCTCTCTCTGTTTCCTCTGCTCCTTGGTCCACCCAGGACGGATTACAAAGACCTGCTTTGTGAGCGGCTGCAGCTGCCTGAAATGCGACCAGATCCGCAGCTGAAGAGAATGGGAGCAGGTGGGTCAACAACATGACCCCTCCGTTCCCAGAATATCAGACTGCACACACACACACACGTCTCAATATGGTGTAACAACATGCAGTGGAAACAGAATAAACATGTTAACTGAGTTATCTAATGCTGAAGGACACCTATTGTTTTACATATAAAAGCTATATATCCATGGGGCCTACACTACTAACACCCCATTCCAAACCCCTACACCCGGTAGAGAAGGGGGATGAAAGAAAAAAACATCCTCAAGAATTCATTTTTTACCCAAGAAGATGTTCCTAAATGAAAAGGTTACACGTATGCCATATATTTAGCCTGAGTGTAGTAAACACAACACATGTAAAACATTTTGAGTATAAAGAAGAAACTAAATTTGTTTCTTTTGATCTTAAATGCTTTTTTAATCTTAAAGGGATAGTCCACCCAAAAATTAATTACCCTCACGTCACGCCCAAACCCACAAGACCTCTCGTTCACTTCTTCAGAACGCAAATTAGATATTTTTGATTCATTGGTTCAACTGTAATTTAATGAAGCTACGAGAATACTTTTTAGTTTTTCAACAATTTAACAATTCAGCATCGCATGCATGCATCGTACTCTCATGAATGCGTGTCGAAGACTGACACGGAAGAGAAGAAATTGTTGATTAAAGTCATTATTTTTGTTTTCTTCATGCACAAAAAAGTTATGCTCACGCTTTGTAAACTTACGGTTGAACCACTGATTTTAATGAGGGCTTCTTAAACCATGTCAGTTGCATTGCAATCTATGGAGGGTCAGAGAGCTCTTGGATTTCATCAAAAAATATTTCTTAATTTGTTTTCTGAAGAGGAACGAAGGTCTTACAGGTTTGGAATGACATGAGGGTGAGTAATTAATGACAGAATTTTCACTTTTGGGTGAACTAACTCTTTAAGTCTTATGTTCAATGGTTGGATTTAGTAAAAACTGGCTTGTTTAAATGCCAGAATTATGAATGGATTAAAGGCACCGTTCACCCAAAATTTTAAATTCTTACCCTCAAGCTGTTCTAAGACATGATGTGTTTCTTCTTCTGTTTAACACAAAAGATATATTTTGAGTGTTGGTAGCCAAACAATTGATGGTACCCTGTTCACTGGGGAAAAAATACTATTGAAGTGTGATGGCTACCCTTCACTGTTTGGTTACCCACATTCTTTCACTCTGGTCATTGCACCTGAAGAAAGCTGCAGGCACTACTGTGTATCTGCACTCGTTTGCAGTAAGTAAATCCCAGAATATCAACTCTAGTTTCTTGAATAGGCAGTGAAAACAGTCTGTCAAGTGAAATTTGGCAGTTAACAAGGGTGCACAGAGAGACGATGAGGTGGCTAACACGACCTTCATCTGACTTTGAAGGGATATGGAAAGAAATGCATTGTGAAATAAAGTATTAAATTTCTATTCATTGTATTTTTCTTGAAGCATTTAGCCTTTTCTTCTCTTCACACAGTCTGAAACAAACAGGAGATTGCCGTCAAGATGGAATGTGGATGAGACAGGAACAGTTGTTCCCCATTTAACCAAACACAGATATTCTGCACTTTGTAGTCATGTTTCATAAGTGATTCTCTTTGATAATTATAAAAACCAATGGGAAATGAGAATAACGGGAGAAGGGGCCTGTTTAACCATTCACCAGTAACCAGTGTAAGCGGTGTCTCTGCCGCTGGCCGGTTGAGCGATCCCCACAGTGTATTCACAGCTCGGCCTTTTTTGTGGCATCGGTGATGACTGAGCGGGCTTCTGTCATCGCTTCTGCTTGCTCACAGTATGGCGAGAGACGTCCCCTGCCCGGCCAGTCCCTGTGGGTCCTGAAAGACTCCCAGTGTTTTCGGCACATTTAGTATTCTCGCCGGGGTATGTAGGCCACATCTTACCAACCGTAGCACACAGCTTTAATGATGAAGCCTGTAAAGCAGGGGCCATAAGAAACGCTTCAGTTAGAACTGCTGGAATGGAAGGGGAGTTATCATGATTACAAGACGAAACACCTAACTATTTGATCTATGGTTGTTGCGGCCATGCGCACAAAAGTAATTATGATAGAGCCACCTAAGGTCATAGTAGGAGGGTAAAGGCTGTCACACCAAGACGATAACTATGAAGATAACAAAAAGATATATACTCTAAAAATCACGCAATATTTAAAATACAGAGCCAAACCCACCAGCTATAACGAAAAGGCACAGCGAACTGATATCGTTGGAATCAACTTTAGATTATTTTTGTCAAGCTGATGATCGATACAACATGACAGCCAATCAGAATCATCCCGCTATAACAAGTCAAGAAATTTAAAGTGGCAGGACGAGTGTGTGCTACGAATAAACAGACGATATGTCTGCCTGTGTGGATGCTCAATAGTTATATTTATAGTTAGCATCCTTTGGTGTGATGAGGCTTAAGGTACATGGTTTTAACGGTTAGCTAGGGGTCTTCGGATCAGAACGCCAGGTTTTTTTTTTTACAGGAAATTAAATCATAAATCCATGTTTGCCACTTTTGATGTGCCACTTCAGATCGCTCTATAACAGCGTTTAAGTGAAATAAACAAGAATGAAAACTCTGACTAGGGACTTAACCGGTTAAACTGACCGGCAAGAAATTTGACAGATTTTTACAATCAAACTTTTTTTTTTCTTCAGTAGGCCTAATTTATAAAAATATTTGTAAACGGGTTGCTTGCATGGTTAAAATACACTACCGCGTATAAGTTTTGTTGGTTTTTTTAGAGGAAAAAAACAAGTTCGTTACAAAGTTGCCTTTTTATTAATTAGGTCAGAAATAATAAACACTGTAAAACATAGCTAAGGCCTAGGGTAGTGTACCCGCACTCCACAACAAATCCGGTGCAATTTAACAGTTATTTTAGAAAAGAGCAAGAATTAGAACTATAAGAAAGCTATAGCTATATAAATGCCCACACATATTCATTTAGGCTCAAAACGGAAAACCAATGTTGGTCTCTCATTCGACACAAATCAAATTAACGGCACAGATGGGACTACATATTTAAACGGACCAGGGGGGGTTTTTCTATATGTGTGGAGACTGTATTATTGTAATGAAAGTGCTGCATGTCAATGTAGGCAAAGCTTAACTGTGTGTGCATGTGGCAACCAGCGCAATCACTTGAATTTTTCTTCTAAAAGGGAAGCAACTACTCCTTTTAGTCATAAATCTAATCAGACCTTGTCCCCCCATAAAATTAAACAAAGACATAAAACAATAAAACTAAATAAAAAACAAATCTTTGTGTTTTGGTAAAATAGGCAGTAAGAAAAATAGGATGACGCTTTGCTGCCGGCTTTTCCTTTACCTTAGGGGAGTCGGGCATAATGGTAAGGAGTTTCCTCCTAACCCTAAGGTTGTGGGTTAGAGTTCGGGCCGGCAATACACGATGACGGTGCCCTTGTGGGAAGGCACCGAACCCCCACCTGCTCCCCGGCGACGCCGAATAAATGATTCCACTCTCCGGGTGTGTGTTCACGGGCATGTGGTGTGTGTTCATGCGTGTGTGTGGCACTTGGATGGGTTAAAATGCCGAGAACGAATTATGAGTATGGGTCACCATACTTGAATGTATGTCGTCACTTTGCGTTAAGCGCAAAAATGTTTTTTTTTTTTTTAGAAACGAAACTCTGCATATAGCCTACGTGTTGCACAGTTTGTTTGTTTTTTTTCTTAGCTGTTCATTTAATGATTAAGTGCTACAGTGTGCGTGGGTATTATGCTATGACCATATGGCCCCATTAATTCAATTCTAATTTATAAATGATTTGGCGGTTCACGGTTAACGGAGCGTTGGCTCGTCGGTAAGGAGAAATAAACCAATGAACATCCCTAATCTTGACTAATGTAATCGCTATCAGCGGTTTTCAACTGCGGAAATACGTCAATAACACAAGCTTGTAAAACAAAAATGTAACCATCGTATTTCATTTACCTCAGGCAAGTCATCAATGTCTCTTGCTCGCTAGAGAAATCTAGTCGAGAGAGAAGTGCATTTCGTAAAATATTAGACTATACTCACATATATTTTACTTACCCTGTTAGTGATGTCTTATTTTTTACGTAAATAATTAAGAAAGTCTGTTATTGAAAACAAGTTATGACAAGCTACTCTGTAAAGATATCTTATAACAACAACACTAGAAATGTTATAATTTATTAGTTAATTTAAAAAACTGCATAATGTACAATTTGCCATGTTTGCATATTTTTTTAACATTTAGGGTTGATTATTATACTAAACAAAAAAAAAAGTAATTAATTAAGTTGGGCTCTGTGGTTAATTGTAACCCTTATAGTTATGTAATCCAGCCTAAGCTGAGGTAGATTTTTATTCCTATATATTTAATTATAAGTTGAACTTTACAGTATTTATAAGAAAGAAAGGGCAATGTGTTCAGTAAACCACTGTTTAAGATGAGGGCCAATTTTTTATATTTATTTTGTCCAGCTGTACTGAAAACGTACCGAACTGTGCGACAAAATCCGAGTTACGGTTAACGAACCCGTCATGTTTGTGTAACCATACCACTCCCTAGTCATAAGAAGTACATTTGGCATCTATGCAGTGGACTATGGTCAATTTGCATTTCATTACATATCCTCCTTCCTCTTTTTGAGTTACTTTAATTTATGGAGTTCGATGGGCTGACAAAGCGAGTGGCTCAGTTTCACAAAATGACAGTGAAACTGCACGTGATGATACAGTCTGATGATAAGGTTGTGAACAATAAGTGGAGACACTTTGCATGGACACATGACGGCCGGCGCAAGGGCTGTCTTAGACTGTGTGATAAGCTCAAGTTGAAAATAGGGCTCATTTGTTATTCAAAGCTGCTCCGTTTTCCCCAACTCCCAGGAGCCCTCACCGGGAAGTTATCCCAAGCCCATCAAGGCTGTTTTGGATGCAAAGTGAACATTGCAAAAAGTGAAAGATTTTGCATATTTGCTTTCATTCCACCTGTTAGTCATGCGGTGTTTGATATTAGTTTATTTTACAGCGCCATAAAACCTGTCATATACACCATAGTTTCTGCTTGTTATAGGGTAGAGATGACGACTGACTGCAAATATGAAAAAAGATTTTATATTATTTTTGCCTTGTTTTCCAGAAACAATATCTGAACTTCTTGAATCAAATTTCAGTAAAAACAAGAAAAAATATTTGCTCAATGGGGCATTAAAAAACCTTATTTTGCCTTTGAATTTAGATATTATTAAGATATTTTATCTGGGTTTTAAGCAAATGCTAAACATTTATCTTTTTTTTTGTCTCCTCAGAAAACAAGACATGGTCTTAAAATATTTTGCTACTCAAGTTGCATCTTTCTTTCAAGACACGTTAAGGAGAGTTGTACTGGAAAACAAGGCCAAAAATACTAAGTGAGAATCATTGCTGTCTGTCATTATTTGAATTACACATGATTTACTATTTATTTCCCCCCAGCAATTCTAGCGATGGACAACATGATTGCTTGTAATGTAGTAACTCTTTAGTCTTTTGATAACTTGCATTTTCACTCTTTAGCAATGTTGTTATTTTATTGTACAAAATAATCTAAACATTTTATAAACAAGGGAAATTGCAATGTTATTTGTTGTTAGCTGAGTGGATTGAGGAACTCTTGAACTTGGTAATAAAGGTTGTTCAGCCTGGCATGAACAGAAGTGTTATTTTTACTCCTATCCTATTCATGTTTCTTCATAGGGATCTTTTATTTAGGGTTGCTGTAAAACAAAGTTTGAGAGAGCAAGGAGACTTGTGTGATTACTTCTTGTGCAAAGCTTCTCTGCTGAGCTCAGTTCTCTCTTGCATGATTATTGTTTTCATGCAACTTCTCTGACTGATAGGATCCAAGGAGGAGCTCTGCTCAGGATTATGGGTAGTGTCTTCACAGTGAATTTGGCTCATTTTTAAAAAGGAAGATGAAATCACACTTTCCCATGAACATATATATCACCTACTTTCAAAAGTTCTTTTCTTGGTGGTGTCTTAAAGCCCCTTCTCAATTTAGACAAAGTTTTTTTTTTTCTTGGGATTTTATCTTTGGAAATCTGCTGTTGTGTTCTGCTACAATCACTGTATTTCCTGATCCTGTCATAGTATAACGTTTTCATTACAGATGTCCCAAATTCCTTATTCAGAAAAATAGGACACTTTGATGGAATAATTAATTTCTCTTGAAGCATACAAAATATAATACAAAAAATATATAATGCAAAACCTATTCATTAAACAGATTATCAAAGAAAAAAAAAAATGTTGAGAGTTTGGGGGTCAAGCATAGTATGGCTAGTGTGAATTTATGAGGAAAATAAAAACGTGTGTGACTTATATGTCTATATCAAATATTAATGGCTGTGTATATCAGCTATTATATATATATATAGCATCTCAGAAATCTGCATGTTATTCATTATGGTGATTATGGTTTTCATTATATGATAGATTTTGAATTGTGATACAATCTAGTCAAACATTTAAACATTGTGTTTGGGTGGTCATGGCTACTTGTATAGTTCATTTACCCCAAACACAGTGGTTTGAAACAAATGACACTAGATGAATTAGATTCAGCATAAAGGCTAGGCCTGGATTCACAAAATCATCATAAGTGGCCCGAGTCAGTTAAATCACTTTTATTAACTGTTAGTGTTAATTGTCATCATTAATCCCTATAAAGTTTTGCACCACACTTCACCCCTGAGATATTTCAAATATGAGATCCAGCAGCAATCAGTTAATCTTTTAGGATTTTACTACTATAAAACTCAACAATGGATGACAATCATTAAAACGCTTCATGCATGATTAAAAAACTCATGCCATGACACCCGCAGCGGGCATTTTTTATATTTAACACTTTTTTTTGATTGTCAATATGTTTGGCGTGTATGTTAAGTGTTAAAATTGCTGAAGTGTGTCTCAGTTTCTAGTTAAAAAATTCTGGCACCAAAACATTTTTTGCATCTTTGAATACTCTTTGAATGATCTCTATTATCTATCATAGCAGCTACTTGTTTTTTATAATTTAGTACAACAGTAATACAACTCACTGCTACTTTGTTCTGCTGCTTTAATTTTAATTATATATAAGTCACATGTCTTACATTTAAGAAACATTAAATCACCATAATGGGACTTCAAAGGGGAATTATAATTAAAACATCAACACTACAGACTTAAGGCTAAAACTCTATTAAAAATGTAAGATGTAAAAACAGTTCAAAATAACTTACTCTGATTTTCTGCTGTAACAATATTTACGTACTATTACTATTTTTGTATTCTATTTTAATAAAAATGTAGCCGTTAGTTAGCAAAAAACATGAAATGATGTAATTATTCCTAACCGTGTGACAGGCGGAGTCGACACTATCAAGCAAAAATTATATAGGGCTTTTCAGAACCAAGTTCACATATTAAAGGAGCCCATGTTTTGGCTGTGAAGTAAACTATGTCACCGTGATTATAAGAAATATTTCCCCACAAATTATTTTTTTTCATTAATTAGGGTCAGTTAAATCTTGTGACAAACACGCAGTATCACCAATGTTTTCACAACTACTGTTTTATCATTTCGCATCTAATAAGCTTCCTTGTATGGAATCTTGAAAAGTGGCTTGTTGTGATATCTTTCTGTAAAGATGAATGACACTTATTTTATTATATTGCAACTTCAGAAATCTTAAGTGTGACTAAGGGTTCAAATAATTCTGGTCACTGTAGACACACCTCCACTGGTCTGGGGTTTTTTATTTCCTCCCTGACATCTGAATCTGCTCAGGATTTCTTGTGCTTGGAGATCCCCTCAACCGTGTTTTCCCGGGTTTTGCATCATCAAAAACCTCGCATTTCCTCCCCATTCTGCCTACTCTTTAAGTCCATTGTGACCCCAATCTGCGGATAGCTCCAGCATGTATGGAAGACGCTCAGATCTGAACTATCATAAGGGAAGTGCTTGAAATCCAGAAGGAGTTGATGTTCTGTTGATAAAGGGTGAGGTTCTCCACTGTTCGGACACACACCCTGAGAAAGTCCTGCTGCAGGACCCAGCCCTGATGGAGTGGGTGTAGAAGATGACACCCCGATCAGACTAAACACCAAACACTGAAACAACACCAATCTTAAGCTTGGTGGCGAAGCTTATGTTTTGTTCAAATCATGGCAGTTATTACTGGTATCTTCTCATATAAAAACCTGCCAGAATGATCTACTGATATTTTTGAAAAGATCCTGATCTCAACAAAGAAAGTTACCAACACCTACACAAGAGCCAGGATTCAGCAAATTTTTGCTCTGAAGAGATGAATCAAAGGTGGAGTTGTTTGGCCAACAGTTTAAAAATTATATTTTCAAAACTAAACACTGTAATTGCAAAAATAAAAAGACCACATATCAAATATGAAAAGCAAAATTTGCCACGTAAGTGTATTTAAAAAAGGATTATTTGTATAGCGCTTTGCACAAAACCAATCGTTGAAAGCAGCTTACAGAAAATATTAAGTTTCTACATTTATTTCAGAGTGGGTTATCAGTGGTGGCTATGGCAGAAAAGTAAGAATCATGCAGTTAGTTACAAATTTCCATAATCAAACAGACAGTGAACACTATTGATTTCAGTGATTATATGTTGCAATTAAACTTCGCGATTGTGACTAAACGTTGGTTTAAGCAAAAATTGGTTTGTTTTATATGTTGTTCAGGATTAAGATCAATGAGGTCTTCTCCTGGAGATCGACCTTCATGCAGACCTTAGTCCCAACCCTACACCTGTCTGTGATTATCAAGCAACCCTGAAGACCGGTCCAGATGTGTTTCGTTTAACTCGCAGAACAGTAGCGCTCCAGGAGTAGGGGGTGAAGACCCCTCAATATATCACTGTTAGTTTTAGCCTGCTTTCCCTCAAAAAGGATTTTGATCCGGGAACTTTTGCACTCGGAAATCACTCACCCACGGGGGGGGCCCATTTTTCTACATCCCTTATCAGCGAAATAAAAATGATCACCAAAATGTATCATCGCCAAATAGGATTGGCAAATTTCGGGTTTGAACACCTTTTTGAAGATGGCTGGAGGACTGAAAAATTCCATTAGGGTTGCAAAGGGGGGAAATCGATTAGAGAAATTGTCAGCAACGCTGTTATTGGGTTCCCATGACAAAGAGCGACTATTTTTTCCCTCCGGCAGAGCAAGAGTTTTTTGGGAAGGCTATGCAAAATTTCCCAACCCCAATTTTAAAAATGACGGGGAACATTTAAAAAAAACCAGGAGAGAGGGCTGGAAAAAAAAGTTGCGCAAAAAATGTGCAAGTACAAACCCATATTAATGTTTGTATACTATTAAAAATATATTATGTAAATTAAAAAAAAGAACTATTTTTATCTCGATATAGAGCCCCCACAGGACCCCCCCAGAACTGTTCTAATATCTTTTAAAAAGAAAATGTGAAATAATTTTTTGTTTTTATAACAGTCACTAAGATAAAGGCTGAGCAAAAAAAAAACAGGTGGTGGTTCTGCACCCCCATGAATGTCATGAATGGTTGAATGTCAGCCAGCCTATTGTTGAGGGCATCCCTGGGGGGTAGCTCCCCCCTTTTTTTTTTTTTTTTTGAGATATAACTGTAAAACAAGGCGTCACTGTCACTATTTACTCAGCAAAAATAGACACAGGTGGGACAAATAGCCATCCAATACCCACCCTGTTGTACAACGACTGTTTACAACAATGAAGAATTCCATTACTGGTTATGCTTTTTACATTTAGTAAAATTTTCTTAAAAGAGATACTTGGGAATACGTTGCGGGAAAATTCCAAATCATAGAAACCCTAAAGCGTCTCAGCTTGGAAAAAAATGTGTCACAAAAGCTTTTCCCCAAGCCCCCAAGTGGCATTACAGAAGAGCCTGAATTTTTCTGCTGGAAATTTTTTTGGAAAAAAATTTATTTTTAGGCTGGCCATTAGTCTTTTTTGCATTTATGCAAACTGAGCCAAACTGGAGAAAGTAGACCAGAATATTCACTGCTCTGGAACGCAATTTCAAGCTTAATTAAATAAGTGAGGATAATGCTAAATGTGAATAAGGGCACAAACGCCCATCTTTTATGAACGATTCTCATTAACTTTTACACGTCTTAACAAAATGGGAAATCGATCTTACAAAGAGTTTGTGAATCCGGAGGGATAGTTTGGGGGGGGAAGGTCTATTTTATGCACAAATTACCTTGAATTTACTCATATTACACAAGTTTTATGAATGGCCCATTGTGTTTTTTTCCACATTGGGTTGTGGTTTTACACAATACACCAAACTTTTACCTTTTCCCAAAGCAAGTGGTGGCTGAAGAAATGGCATTAGGTGGACGGGTTTTTTTTTTCTACATCAGTAGGGAAGACAACACCTACTTTGTAATCCATTTATTCCATTGCAAAGGACAGCGAAGAAAAACCTCTAGTGACTGGGCTCTTTGGAGGAAAGAACCTGAAAGTGCATCAATAACCTGTGACCTACATTTGATATACTGTGGTACTTTTTGACACATTTTTGACCTTGCATAATGGTATCTCTTTATTTTTTGTCTTTTTTGCAGCCAAAAGATGAGTAATGGATTTCGTTTTTTTCTACAAAACTAAATAAAACTCATGGAAACCATATTTTTGTGTTGTGTTTATTTATTTATTTTTATTATTACTTATGAAAAATGTTGGCTACATCTGTCCCATGCAGCTCTGCCACTAAGTTGGTCCAAGTGCACGGCTGGAGGTCATTATCCCGGGTGCACCTCCACCACAGGGGTCCTCAGCTTTCTGGGGTGCCAATATTGTGTAATACAGCACATGCAACCCTCAGACTCTTCAGCACTGAAATCTTTCCGTTAGTTGCCCAAAGCTCATTTCAATGCATGCCCTTGTCCTGGCTAGAGCTGATTGTAATGGGTTTGAGGGCTGGGGTTTTGGGGCAGGAATGCAGTCTGAAGTAATGCCTGCAGACATAGACCTGTCTCTGACCAGGATCCCATCATAATCACCCGTACAATGGGAAGCAGTTCTGCTAAGGCCAAAGTAAGTGTATTTTAATAAAGTGAGCCAGACATCTATATTTTTCTTACCATTCAAATAATGTGCACAAACGTGACTCTCAAAAAATTCTGGAGTCATGCACAGATCCTGGCCATTGGCTTCCACATTGGTAATATGGGACATGAGTCATAAATTAAATATGATTACAAAATCTATATAAAAATTTAAAGAGACTACTCTAACAACCAAGAGTCCTGTTGTTGAGGAGGAATACGATCCACTCATGTTTACATTATCATATGACCCTATAATGGCGTTAAGAAGCTTAAGCAACAATTTTAAAATACAATGAACCTGCCAGGGGCACCCAACACCTGATTTTCATAATGAATCGTTTCAACCATACCACCTAGGCTTTCCGAATGTTTTAGCAAAATGTTTGCAAATAATGTCTGCACAGAGGGATGACGTTCGGGCAGGCAGCCTGCTCGAAGATCAGTCTTGGGAGAAGGGCTGTGTTTATTGTACATACTGGAGAAATGTAAGGTAATTATTACTAAAAAAGTAGAATTAACCCAGAGAATGATTTTGCTATTGGCTTGCCCACCCAAGCCACTTTAAGCACAATAATAAGGATAAAGGGCTGATCAATACTTAATTCATATGCCATATTTTTTCTTACACGAAAGTAATCTATTCTTAAGGTAAATTAAGCAAAAAATGTAATTTAAAAGTTTTTCCAACTTACATAAAATAAATATCAAACAAGACATGGAAGACAGTAACTTTATTTTAAATTTATTGTTTCTTTATAAGGTTCACATTACAGACACATTTACTATCTTAACCAGCTGTTGCCAATTCTGCAGCTTTATTTGGATTGAAGCAGCTGACCACCGTGCCCACCTTCCCCTGTCTTTGCCATCCATCGGCCCTCGTTGCTGCACTCAGACAGGAATCTGATCATGAGTGGGAAAGGGACATCGAAAGGGGCCATGTTCCCCTACTGGCTGGCCTGCAGCATCCTACAGGAGTGTCACAGACCTTTTAAACCCAAGGGCCTCTGTGCATGATACTGTGCACAGAGTGACAAAGCAATCATTGGAATTTTTTAGGAGGGTGTTCCTTTTCCCAAACCCGTGATGACCCGGAGGCAGTGAGATGTCTTTGTGGGGTATCCTGGGTCTGTGCATGATGCCAGGGTGCTGAGGAACAGCCCCCGTGTATACTGCCAGCCTGTACCCACCACCTCGGGATGGGCTATCCTTGTCTGAGAGCACCCATTGCTCATCACCCCATACGGAGAGCCTGTACAGAACCCTATGCAGGCTTGTTTCAACAGCAAGCACTCCCGTGCCCAAAACACATTGGGGAGCGCTTTCAGGATGATGAAGACACGTCGCTCATTTTCTTCAAAGCCTTAGAGATCAGCCCCCGCCTTCGTGCCTGAGGTTGTTGGTACTGCGCTATGCTTCACAAACTCGCTCTTTTCAATGGGGACATTGTTGAGGAAGATATGATGATGCCCCTCTGAACCCCACAACCCCTCAGGCAAGAGTGGGAGACCGTGTGGGACAATTGGCGCCCGCTGTGTTACTTAAACATTTGTGGGCTGCCTCCGTGAGCTGACTACATTTTACTTATGTTTCCATTTTCCTTTTCTACATTTCAAGTACATGCTGTTTTCAACCCCCAGGGTGCCCTGTTTGGGGGAAAAGTCCCTGTAAAAAAAAACACTGCCCAGTCACTTTTGGATAAAAGTATCACCCAAAATGCATAAATAAAAATTTAAAAGATTTATTTACACCCTTTTTTTTTTTTTAAAGGGGTCTTAGGCACAAAGCTTAATTGTTCCCGGTTTAATTTAAATCCCAAAATGAGTTTATATGTTTTGGGTGAACAACCCTTTAATCACTGTTATTATGTGTAGTTACTGAAAAATGTAAGGTTGTTTGGTTTGTTTTAAAAAGCCTCAAGTTCAACTTGGCATAGGGGGGCCATTGTCCTGCCGATTTTTCCTCCCCCCAATTGAAAAAACCCCCCTTTGAACAATATAATAAAACCCAAATTAAAAAACACACCACTTAAAATTTTACAGACAGGGGGGGGGGGAAAACTAACCCTCAAGTAGTACCCCTTTAATGACCTCCCTTTTAAAATATCCCTGTATGAGTTTTTTTTTCTTCGAAGCCAAAAAGGGACAATAATAAAAGGATTTTTTAAAAATTTATTTTTTGTGTGTCGGGTTTACACCACAAAATTTTCAAAACATTTTATTTTTAAGCATTTTGTTTAAATTAATTTTATAAATGAAAATTCCAAAGTATCACTAATGTTGAAAATGTATGTTTTTACTGTGAATGTGTGAATTTTTTAAATTTGATATATAAAGGGTTTGGTACTAAAGTTTGGGGAACTATTTGATGTTTTTTAGAACTGCTATAATGACGTATATAATTATTTTTTACCCCTTTTTTAATAAAATTAAAACCCAGAAAAAAAAATTGAAATTTGTTTTCCCAAATAAAAAAAAAAAAAAGCCAGAAGGCTAAGTCTCTAAGCAACGGGACAAGTATTTAGGGGAACCTTTACATTTTGAGAAATTTAAAAAGGGGAAACCTTTTTTTCTTAAATTTTAAAGGAAGGGGAAAGAGGGGAAGCCCCAAAAAAGGTTTCAATTTTTTCCGTTTCTAATTTGAAAAACGGGAAAAGAAAAGTCCACAAGATCACACAAAAATCAGATTTCTCCAAAACAAACCTTTTTGTTTTATGCATTTCCTTTATTTTTCTATTTTCATCTTAATAAAGTTACTAAAAAATAAATAGGGAGGTCATTGGGCATTGTTAAAAAAAAAAAAAGAAAGGGTGGCCTTGATTTTGCATAGTACAAATTTATATATTTTATACATATTTATTTATTTTAAAATATGCTTTTTTTTTTTAACAAAAACCCCAACCCAAAGGTGTTAATGATCAAAAGAGGGATTGTTTTAATAATTTATTACTTAATTTTTTTTTAAATAATTTCAAAAGGGGATGAAGAAATTTTTTTCCTCCCCTTTTCCCTTTTCCCCCCTGTCTCTCCCTTTCCCCCTTTTCTCACGTTTTCCCGGCACCACCGGTTTCTTTTTCGCCCCTCCTCCTTTTTTCTTGTTTTCTCCCTTTTGCCCGTCTTCTTTTCCTCCATTTTTCTCCATCTTCTTTCCTCCCTCTCAGCTGCTTCCCCCTCCACCAAATTCCCCTTTCATCAGATCCCCCCATTTTCCCGGGTTTTTTTTATTAGGTGTTGCTGGGGGCTGGGGCCCCGAGGGGAAAAAGAGGCCCCGCAACATCCAGACCAGATGAGGGGGAAACAAGGCAGGTGGAGGAGGGGGGGTCTCATCCATGGGACTATACCATTCCCCGGGGCGCTGTTTTGGGCTCTCCAAACCTTTAGTGCCCACGCCAGTCTGTGGACATTTTGGGTCCTATAAAAAAGCACAAAAAACAAAAAAAAGCTGTCACTTAATACCACAGTGTGATTTGATTTCGGATTAGAAGTAAAAAAAATGAGCTTATTTTATTTTTTTTTTTTAGGTTTTCCCCTTTTCTTTTAAAATGCCGAGTAATTTGGGCCCTTTCAGGCCCTGTTCCACCAACAAAAAGCTCTGGGAAAGGGCCCCGAAATCAAGAATCAGAGAAGTGCTGTAAAAACTGTTTTAAATTACAATAATTATAATAAACTGCAACTTTAGATTTTCATTAAAATTTTTAAAATTCATTTATGGGAAATATACTCAAATTTAAACCCTTTTTAGCAGAAACTGGCTTTCCCGGGGAAGGGGGGCTTCAAGCCACTTTTCCCCCCCAAAATAATTTGCAACCTGTGTGCTCATCTGTCCCCCGTAACATCCAGACAAGATTTTGTTACCTCTTTGGGGTTTTTGTGCTCAATAAATGTACATGTTGAGATTTGTTGCTTTTGTAACTTTTCTTTTTTTTCCAACACAAATGTCACTGCCCAAAGATACTTTTAAAGGAAAATAAAACTTATTTTTTTATTTAAAAACTTACATTTATGTAATGTAAGCAGGTTCTAATTTCACCCCTTTGAAAAAAACCCTTTTCCCCTCCTCGCAAAAGTATCCGCTTTTTCTTCATCTTTGTATAAAACAAACCTCTCCCCTTGCATCCTGGGGTTTGAAAAGTGTCCAAACCCATGAAAATCAAGAATCTGGACGGCAGGGACACCGGGGTTTTTCACCCTACTCTTTTTGAATTGATTTTCAGAATACACTTTCTTTGCCGAAATTTGTTCCTACTATAGTGGAAAGTAGGCATATTAAACGAAAAATTATTTTAAACGACGACCAAAACCCAAAATTTTGGGCAATTTCCCCTCTTTTTTGAATATGAGGCTTCAAACTACAAATTGTCCTACTGTTTTTTGCCTACTTTATATATGGAAGTTTGCCTTTTGGGGCGGCCACTTGTTTTACAATGGGGTTTTATGGCCGAAAAAACCCATAAAAAACTGTTTGAGGTCAGGAAAAAACTCTGTGAACGCACGACAGACAGCCCCTTTTCACAAATTTTCCCCCCTTCCAGTGTAAGGAACTGAATCGCAAAGAACCAAAGGCAATGCACAAGACTGTGCGTTTTTTGCGGGTCTAAAAAATTAATAAAGAAATTCACCCCGAAAAAAACAGTATCTACCCAAAAGAATACTGTGGCTGTGCTAAAGGACCCCCCTATTCCGAACACGAAATTAAATTTCAAAATCTTGAATTATCCTCGCCCCTTTCCTGCTCGATCCTGTATCCCCTGTTTAAAAAAAGGGTGCTCTAATCTTGTTAACAGAAAAGCTCCCAAGCGGTTTTTAAGTTTACAGACCTTTTTGCACCCCGGATAATTTCAAGAACCAATCCAAATCATCCCAAAATCCCCAAACCCAAAATCCGCGGGTTTGAAAATGAAAAAGGGGCCCCGGGCATACAGTCTGGACTGTGCAAGACAGGTACCATGCACACCTATGAGGAAAAAGAAAGGGCAGACGCAAAGGGGGTTTTTTCCTGCTTAAAAATTTAAATTTTGGGCCCACTCTCTAAAACTGAATGACGGTAGAAGGCAAAAAACTGATTATGTTTCATGTAGCACATTCTGAGATTTTTTTTTTTTTGTAAATCAAATGACCTGGGGTCAGGGGAGCCATCATCTGAAAAACCGGTCAACCCCGCTGCTGCCCGTTTTAATGCCTCATTTTTTTGAATTAGGGACGGAACATGGGAACCAAAAAGCCTAAAAACACCAGTATTTAAAGGGAATTAAAAAAAATTTTGAGTCAAACCTATTAAAAAAGTTTTTTTCCTTAAAATTTTTAAAAAATCGTTTATTGCTTTGAAGATTTTTTACAGGGTTTTTTTGGGAAAAAATTTAAAGATGGGATTCACCCAAAAACTCTAAAATAACAGTTACAATACCAATATTACAGGTTTTTTGAGTTGACATTAAATTTCCAAGGGATTCTTCTTTGAAAGACCATGACCGTCCATGTCAAGTTTCACGGGTTTTTAAAATGTAAATTTGAGGAAAAAAAAAGGGCAAGTCTGTCAAAAAATATATTACTTGATCATTTATTTTTTTTTCTATGTACTAAAAAAATTCCCTTCACATTTTTAATGAATTTTTAATAAATTCTTATTTAGGATGACATGAATCTGTCCAGCCCCAATTTGGGCAAAATTTGGAAAAAAAAAAAGACAAAAAACGCCAAAAAAACATTACATCACTACCCCTTCTTTTTTTTTTTATGCCACATTGTAATTCCCTTCAAGTTGACATAAAAATTTTTTAAAAAATTCTGCTTAGGATAACCCTACTATTTTCATGCCCCTTCACCAGGTTTGAAAAAAGGGAACATTCGGGGGTAAGGGGAAAAAAAACAAATCCATGACTTTTATTGGGTTGCTGTTTGGGTTTATGTCATTGTCTTTCAAAACCCTTGTTTCCTGGGTGATGTCCATTTTCCATTTAAACCACAAAATGTAAACCCCCAACAAACAAAAAAGTAAAAAAGAACAAAAGGCAAACAACACCCTTTCCCTCAGCATGGAAGCCCTGGACTTGGTTTTTTGGGGCTGAACATACGGAAACATGATGAAAAGGAAAAGCAATTTTTGAAAGTATTTTAAAAATGGCAGTTTAAAATATGAAAAAAAAGCCAAACACCCGATCTTCAATATTTTCAGTGCCAAAGCTCTACATTCCACCCCCCTTTTTTTAATGGTGCCCAAATTTTATATTGGCAGTTTTTTTAAACCCCCCATGACTGCTTTTGACCTAGATAAAATTTTCCTAGTAATTTAAAAACTGTAAAAACTCTTCCAAATATAGGTATAGCAGCAAATTCCAAAAAAATGACTTCAAATACAAATGCTGAAATGATTAGATCATTGATTTTAGGAAATAGTTTTATTCGGCAATTTTGACCATGGTGACATCACACCACAACTCTTTCCCCTTTCTTGATGATCTGATGAAGTCCTCTGAACTTAAAGGGGTACTCCCCCCCAAAAGAAAAAGGAAATTTAAACACTGACCCAAAATTCCACAGGCCACAATCAACTGGGCCTTTTTGGTCTCTTTTTTTGTGGAGATAAAAAAAAGATCTACAGGACAAATTTTTTAGATCCAAAAACTTTATCACAGATTTATCAGCAACTTACAATGGGATTTTATCATGAATCTAAGACATGGAAAAACTAGGGATTGGGGGGATGTGTGTGTTGTGTGTGATATTTCTCTGTCCATCTGTGGTTAAACAAATGTTTTTCTCAGGACTGAGGGAAGAGCGGGGGTCCGCCCCCTCCCCCACCTCACCCTGCAGCCTTTTAAAACACTCTTTAGAAATCGGATTTTTTCACTTTTAAAAACATTATTTACACCAGCCTGAAAAAAAAATTTTACACATTCTAAAATAACCATCCGATCCTGGTTTTTTGCATTTTGAGGTGTGACAGAAGGTGTTTTTTTTCATTAGGGAAGGACCATATTGTGGGTAGTGATATCCAAAAGGGAGAGTAAAAATGTGGGATTCGTTTCATCACCATAAAAATACTGTGTTTATCTTTTAAACGTCTTATATTCCAGGGGCTGAAAAACTTTATTTCTTTTTTATTTATCCTGGGGAATTAAGTTTTTTTTGATACTGAAGATTAATCATGATCAATTTTTTAGTTTGGGAAAATAAAATTTTGTCTCTTTTTCGTAAAAAAAAAAAAATGATCTACACTGAAAAAAAAAAAAAATCTCACAAATTAACATAAAGAAAAGGCAAGTAACAATGATAAAGAAAAGGCAAGTAACAAATTGTAAAGATACAGCAAGTAACACTCATTAAAAATGAAATTTCTAACTAGAAAGACTAAAATAGTATTTTCTTGTACTCACAATTCGAAAAATCATTGTTTACAGTGTAACCTTAAAACACAAAAGGCAAATCCACTCATAATATTATTATATTAATATCAATCCTTATACTACACAAGTTAATTTACTCTATCTTGTTTAAAGCATGCTTCAATACTTTTTACTAGAAAACAAAACAAAAAATTTTAATAAGTTAACTAAATTTTTATTAATTTACCTGTATTATTCATTTTTATTTTTTGTGGGGAAAGGGGTAAAAATGGAAATTGAGCTTTTTTAAAGGGTGACGGGTTCTGGGAATAAGAAAAGCCCTTGTACTTTTTGCTTTTGTCGAAAAAAATGATTGAGGAGTTTTAACTTCCCCAAAAAAAAGCTTAAAGCTCATTCAATTTTCACTATCTTCTATCATAAAACGACCTTTTTCAAATGAAGGTAAAATGGGGTATAAAGGGTTAGGAAACATACCTCAGTAGATTGCCCCCTCCCTCCAAAGACACGTGGGGTTGGTTGTTGTGTGTTGTGTGTGGGTTGGTGTGTGAAAAAAGGGGGGGGGAAAAGAGAGAAAGATAAAGTGCACCAAAAAGTGGATGAGAGGAGAAAAAAGGGGTCCACACCGGGGCATATGATAACAATAAAAGTTTATATGTTGTTTCACTTGGACAGAAGATATCGGCAAGTTGTCTTTTAACATGGATTTCCAATAAATGTAATCTTTGGAATCAACAGCAAACGCTAGTAATCCCAGAGAGAAAATTCCAATGACCCAAAAAGTTTGAGCTAGCAGCAGCACAAGGGCGTTGTTGATTTTAACACGCCTCCAAAATAAAAAAGATGAATCTGGGGTTTTAAAAGTAACTGTTGGATTCAGGGGCCTTGGTTTTTATCTGCGCAGGTATCATCATTGAAAAATAAAATCTTATGTTTTCGTAAAGATCACTTTTCTTGTCACTTCTCACTAAGCCCTGTTTCACTGACTCCGGAAAAGCCACTCACGGGGTTTCACAAAAAAGACAAAAGAAAAACATTATTTTTGCACATACAAAAAAATTTTAATGCAGATTGGGTAAAACGGGTTTAAAATTTTAAAATCTGGATTAGAAACAGTTTCCCCAAAAATAAATATTTTTAGTTAATTATTTTAAAATTTTAAAATACTCAAAACGAGTCAATTTATTTTATTTTTCAGTTCCTTTACATTGTTACTTAAAATTTTTACCCTTTTTTTTTTCTAATTTTTAAAATTTTTTTATAATTACAAAAGTTTTTTAAACCCAACTGGCACAAGGGGGGGCCCGGGGTTTTTGGGGTTGTTTTCTCTTTTCACTTAAAACGTATACATTTAAATAAAAGGGTTTTTAGAGTAAAAAATCCCAAAAATTTTTGAATTTTTCAGTGTTTACCCCAGTTTTTATAAATAGTCTTTGGTCATTCTCATCATTGATGGTTTCTAACAAAATATCACTTGTTCCGTGTTGACATCTGACTAACATCTGAACCTAAATAACATATACTTGCTGATATGTTTATTTAGTTTTTACATACAATGTATGTCAAATGCACTTACAGACAGGACTTGTTTAAATTGCATCGGTGTTTTTTTTTTTGGCTCTTGTACTGTTCAAATAGTACCATACAAACTACGTAAATATGTGTACATCAAATAAACATAGGTCTAGTGTAAGCTAAAATGTAATCAAAAAAAGTAATAACCCAAGAAACTGTTGCAAATCAAGCCAGTTTCTTTTCTGAGAGTCCTAGGATTTTCTTTAAATGCAATTCTTCCTCACCTGCACATATTTTCAGCTTCTAGACTGCCCAAGTTGTCTGAGGAAAACACAAGAGCATGGTGTGTTTACACCTATCAACCTAAACATCCAAAGATCCACAATACCATGACAATCACATAACGGTGATTAATATGCGCTATTATTATGCATGGCAATGTTCAATGTTATTAGCCTTTCAAAAATCATCTGCTAAGACCCCCGCACTACATTAAACGATCATGTGTTGGATAGGACCGTTCATAACAATAACTAAGCTATTAGGTCAATGGCCATTAAATCATAATGGCTGCATTAGCAAATCAAGATTGAAACAGTTTGTCACCTATGCTAACAAGATTATAAAAATCAAGAAGAATCTAAAATAGTTTAATTTTACATTGTCAAATGTTCAAGAACATAACAGCAGATATTCTACGTTTAAATAATAAGTTTTAATGAAGTTAATAATTGGTTATAACATTATGCTACAAAAACATGTTAACCTACATTCTGAATATAAGTTTCTTATATAATAGAATTACACAGTTCCTTATATAAAGGAGGATAGATAGATAGATAGATAGTAAACATTATTTATATCCTTTAATAAATCATTTTGCTGGCTGAAGTAATTTTTAACGTTATAAGCGTAAATCCCAATTACTTACCTAAGGGGGACATCCCAGATTGGATTTCCTCTTCTGATGATCAAGGCTTTCATTCACGTGCACAATCTTCTAAATCCATGTTTATTTGCACGTTGAGTTGTCGGGGTTGTAGCATGTTTGGTCCAAGCTCCATCACGAAAAAACAGTGTGTCACGTCTGTAAGTTACACAACATCGTGTGAAAACTTTTGTTCCCAGCCAATGTAACGTTATGTGTGCATGTATTAAAAGCGTTTTTTTTTTCATTCAATGTTCCAGGAAGCTGTAAGGCGCCTTCACAATTCGGAAAACAAACCCACATAATATGATCCACAAACTGGGTACGACTGCTGTTTTTCTGCTATTTTTATTTGGTTATTTGGCCTTTGCTGGGCCAGGCTGTTTATGGGTTTGACATATTCCTTTTAAAATGTATTTATGACCACCTTCTCTCTGTCCACACAGAAATAAGTTTGCCAAGCCTCGTAAAACAAGCAGTCATGACTGATCTGCTAGAGGAATGAAAACAACTTTTGCAGATGCAGACCCCTGAGTGTATACAGGTAATTTAAAATGTTTAACAATTTTAATGTCCATAATTTTAGTCTCTTATATTTTGTCCATCTTATGATTTCAACGTAGTGTAGTTTCTGTCACTTATCTGAATTTCTTTTATTCAGCGTGTGTGCAAGACATACTTTGAAACCACTTCGGAGGAAAGTACAATTTTGTCTCAGGCCAGAAAAGTCCCAGCTAAGAGATGCCATTTAAAACAGGAGCTAAAAACCGACAAAGGAAAAAGACGGGTAGTAAGGGTAGAAAATTCATCAACCGCCTGTTGTCTTTAAAGGACCTTCACCGTTTCAGCTCCCAAATTGAAAAGCCCGCGGGTTATGTTATTTATCTTCTGCGGTGTCTTCGGATAACCACAAAATAAAATCGGGGGTTGTGAGGACGCTACTGTTTGAAATTCAAACTGATCAACTGAGCTGAGCTCCATTCCTTCCTAGTATTTTTTTTTGTCTACTTTAAAGAGTCAATGGGGCGCATGATTTGTTGGATTATAAACATTCCAATCTTTGTGGTTATCCAGAACAAGACTTTTAACAGGTTTGTTTGTAACAACTAGAGACTGAGTACATTGACAAAGTTCATTTTGTGAGGGATACACATACAACCGCCCGTTGCCTTTAAGTTTGATACATTGTCTGGGTGTTTTAGTGGTTAAACACATTGTGGCGGTCTTGCATTTGATTCTGCCGTTCCAGGTGTGCAAGACGTGGTTCAGGGGGGGAGTCGGATGGCAGAGAGAGAGTGCTTTCCCAGGCAGACTGCAAACAGTGGAGTCTGATGGCTGACGAGTCTGAGGGGATGCCATTGTTGATGGAAGGCCAGTGTGGATTGTGAGGTCCTCCATCTCACAGGACCCCACAATTGTCACGACTTTGTGAGGAGCTTCAGCGCAGATTGGAGGCAAGACATGCGCTAACACTTTTTGCATCATCAGCGTGTTAAGGCTGATGGAAATGGACATGATGGACTCCTTTCTTCACTTTAACTAAACTGCACTGGTTTTTGCAATTTTAATTGCACCACAAACTGCACATTTTCACTTATTCTCTTCTATTTAATCTTATTCTTTGTTATACTTATTAGGTTACAATTTATTTAGTTTCATATTCTGCAACTTATTTTCTTTTAATATTGTGTGTGTTTGCTGTGTTTGGTTACATTTTAAATACTTTTTTGCTGGGTGGTACATATTAAGTAGTTTTATTTAGTTTTATATTCTGTAACTGTTATAATATGGCTTGTGTTAAGTAAATTTTATAAAAGTACTTTGCTTTGTGTGTACATATTATTTAGTTTTATATTCTCTAACTGTTATAATATTGCTTGTGTTTAGTAAAATTTTATAAAAGTACTTTGTGTACATATTATTTTGTTTTTATTTTTGTAACTGTTATAATATTGCTTGTGTTTGGTTACATTTTTATAAAAGTACTTTTTTCCCCTGTAACAGTTCCTATAGTTTTTATTTATATATTTAATGCTTTATTATATATTTAATGCTTTAGTGTTTTTGGTTTAATTTTAATAAAAAGAAATTCTGAATCCATTCTGTTTTCCATTTTTGAGGGGGTTGGGTTGTATAGTGGGTGGGGTGGTTATGGTTTATTAACATAGCACGCCAAAACCAATCAAGTCACTAGTGCTATGAGGGCTTAGGTTGGGCTAAATGAAACCCGTGACCAATCAATACTAGTATCAGGAAATTGACAGGTCACTGTCCCAATAGTTGTCAGAGGTTGGGGTGTGTTTTTTTAAACAACCAATCAATGGTTGAGAAAAAAAACACCAATAAGGACAGCAGAGGTGTGTCAAGGTTGTGAAGGTGAAAGGGCTCTTGAGGTTGTACAAATGTCTCCTGACAACATTCTTCAGGGGATTACTTGCCATGGCAACAAATCGGCTGCATATACCACGGGGATAATCCTTTCAGCAAGATACATCCGAATTGGTATCATTACGGGAGTTTCCTAACTTGGTGGAATTAGAAGTTTACCCTCAGTGGAACTAGTAGATACTTCCGAAAATCAGTGGAGCATACAGGAGTTTCCTAGGCCGGACAACTACAACCTCTTTTCATGCAGTGATTGTGGCCAGCCTAAGGCACACCTGTGCAATAATCATGTTGTCTAATCAGCATCTTGATATGCCAGACCTGTGAGGTGGATGGATTATCTCGGCATAGGAGAAGTGCTCACTAACACAGATTAAGACAGATTTGTGAACAATAGTTGAGAGAAATAGGCCTTTTGTGTACATAGAAAAAGTCTTAGATCTTTGAGTTCAGCTCATGAAAAATGGGGGCAAAAACAAAAGTGTTGCATTTATAATTTTGTTTATTGTAGTATAGATGAATTACATGAAAGAACATTTATAGGCTATGAAACATGAATATAATAAATATAAATAATTCTAGCCAGTAATAAAGACAGATTCTAGCCTATAGTTCCCAACTAGTCACAGACTATTTTACAAGCACTTCTCTCACCTCTCTTGCATAAAGATAACCACCCTGTCAATGCTCAGCAAGACAATAATGTGAACACCTAACAGAAACATCTGTGAAACTATAAACAGAATGCAGCAAATTGTGATTTGCTAAATAATTAATTAACCAAAGGAAAGAAAACTGTCTGTATAGTTATTTGCCACATTTTGTGATCTACTAGGCCTTGTGAGATTATTGAATGCCAGCCTTTGCGATTATAATAGTCTGCGGGGTTTTCTCTCGGTGATATGATTGGGATGTGTGTACCGTCAATAGCACCCACACTGCAAAAAGCATTCCTCGACTGGAAAAAACAGATAATGCACTGCAGAAAAATATTTTTTAACTTAGATTTTTTTACTTTTTTTGTCTTGTTTTCAGCCAAAATATAAAAAAAAAATTTAAATCAAGAAGGATTTTCTAAACAACTAAAAATTGTTGTCTTGTTTTCAGAAAAAAGAAGTGAGTTTTTGCCTAGAACAAGCTAAATAATCTGCCAGTGGGGTAAACAAAATAATCTTATTTCAAACAGAAAACAAGATTATTTTGCTCACCCCCTTTGGAAGATTATTTTGCCAGTTTGTAACTTGCTTTTGTAGAGCTGGTTTGAGTTCATTAGCCAAGGACATAAAAGTATCTCGACTTAACCCAATCAGTGTCACTGTAATTGTGTACCATTACATTCCAAAAATCATCTCCTTGCAGACGACATTTCACCCTCACACGACGGTCTGGTGACATCTGCTGTCTGAGTGTTTTCCTGGCTCTTTGAAACAAATTTCAGCCTCTTTTAATCATGTGACGATGTTCCCGATGTAGTAATTCATAATTTCTTTTAAGTAGGCCTATTTTTTGCAATTGGAACAATTTAGTTAAGAACAAGAAAATAGCTGTCAATACCACAGAAGCTAACATTGTGACAAACGATACACTGTAGCACATCTAGGAAATTTAAATTTAATGTCGTTACATTTTAAAATGTCGTGTTTTATATTATTTGTTAAAGCATTTGTTTTTGTTAAAACTAATTTTTAAATTCTAGTTTTTTTCATATGCATATGTTTCCCACAATTTTAATTCCTGTGTAAATGCATTTATGCCGCTTCAGAACTGCATTAAACACTCTGTGTAAATGCACATTTCAGTGGTTTTTTATGCTGCTTCAGATTTGGTTTCTGTGCCGCCTTTGCTGTGTAAAGATGCCTATAGATAAATAGACATTAAATAGATAGATGGAATGCAATGAAAGTGCTTAGGTTTAATAGCTGTAAGTACCTGAATTTATTGGCAGAAAGGTCATAGACAATGTGTGATGGATCAACTAAGTACACTCTGCTTTCTGCTGCACTGATGTACTGTAACCACTGGAAAAATTGCATTATTCCGCAAATATTAACAAAAACAAAAGGTAGCCAATTGTGCGGTCTAAGTGATCGCAGCTCAGAGTTATGAATGATGTAATTTGAGGAGGGGACCACCGAAACAACAACTTCTGTCATTTTCCCCCCATAATTCATTTAGGGTCAAGAAAACATATTTGCTCTAAATTTATATAAGTACTTAATAGGACCGAATTAAGTTATGTAGACATTGTTAATGTGCTGTGATATAATATACACCTGTTTGCATGAATATTTCAGTTTGTTCATCTGGTAAATGTGGCTTTGCAGAGATCTCTCTTGTTTTCTGTTTAAAAAATAAAAATAAAACCTTTTTGGGGTGTCCCAACAATCCCAACAAAGCATAACTACAAAAACAGATACCTAAACATTTTAAAACATAGCTTACTAACTCAGACACTAATAGCCACAACAGATTAAAAACATCTACACTGGTTTTAGAAAAAAACTGTCATTTATAATGCCTTTAATAATAGGTCCAGCACTAAAGGCAAAACAAAAAGCTAAACATCAACCCCCCCCTCCTCTCCCCCATCACCCAGACTTACACGTCTTCGAAAAGATGATGTGCTGTCAGACACAAACACAGACTAAAACATAAATGCCCTTTTTAATATAAAAACTGTAAAAATGTGAGCAGGTTAAAAGTAGCAATCAAAAAAGAATTTCCTGCATCTTTCCACATCTTCATACTCGAGAAGCAGCGCATCATGCATCTTTTGGTAAATTTGCACAAAGTCATCGAGTCTCCTCAGCCTTTTTTCATTGAAACCTATTTTTAGGTCCCATTGGCTTTTCTCCATTATCCCCTGCATATGGTTATCTTGAGTGAAGTTCTGAAAAATTAATGTACATCTCTTATCTGTCTAAGAACAACTATAAATATAATACATTTCAGATGCTTCTTGCGACAATTTACCTGTTCCTCTGACTGTCTGACTTTCCTCTAGAACGTACTCAAGTTCTGGTATGCTGGACTTGTCCCATGACGTCCTGGATCTCCTAAAAGCAATTTAACCCTTGTGTGCTCCTCATTTGAGTCACAATCATGGTCTTCATGGTCAAAAGTGACCGGATACCTGAAATGAAACTTTTTTTTTTTTTTCAGTAAAATCAATCTATTATTTTTTTCTTTAATAATAATTTTTATTTCGTATTTTGAGAGAATTTCATGGTACTAATTAATATTTATGCAACAATTATGATCATTTTTTCCCCATTGAAAATAGTAAAAAATTTAATTTTTTTTTTTTTTTTTTTTTTTTTAATTAATGCAGTATTTCAGATTAGAAGAGAGACCAGGCCTTTAAAATCCAATTTTTGAAGGCAGAATAGCACCTCCTGGTGAGAGCAAAACAAGAAAACTTTGTAATTTCATGGTGTAACCACTAGATTCCTGTATAGGACTCTGTAGAGAGGCTTGTGAATCACCTAGTTGTTTTTAGACATGATTGTTTACTTTTATCAGTTTGTGGATTTAAATGTATATTACGGCATTCTCAAAGACTACTTTTTGTCAAGGTATATATTTTTTGTTGTTTTAAATGTTGATTTGAAGTGTAGTTTTTTTTGTTTGTTTTTTTTGCATTATTATTACTTAATCCAAACCTGAACACAGAAAGCATGTTGTTACACAAAATATTAAAATTCTATAAAAATGTATCAGAAATTAACAGGAATGCTTTATCAAAGCTTAACACTTCTGGGTCTGATCTGATTTTAACCTCTTATTTCAGTCTTCTGACTCATTTTGGCTATATGTTTATAGCCATACCAATTCATTTGAGTGTGTATAATTCTGTATTTGTGTGTCTGTGAGTGTGTGTGAGTGTGTGTGTCTGTTTTGCACTCCTGATGTTTTAGAGTGTAACCCCTTCCTTGCTGTCCACCTTTTTACTGCATTGTAGTCGAATTATTGATTTTATTTCACATACTTGCAGTGTTACAGTCACACCAGTTCATAGGTGTGTGTATGTGTGTATACAAGTGTGTGTCCACGCATGTGTGAGTTGGTGTGTTGCTGTGCAATTTTTTGCTGCATTGTGGGGGATTTGTAGATTACACATAAAACTGTTCTGTATTTTCATTGTTTTCCCATTCATTTCCTATGGTCGGTCACTTTATGACCACTTAGCTTTTTTGAATCATGTCCTCAATTTATTTTTGTGTTCACATACCAAGTGCCATAAAAGTCACCAAGTTTCGTACCATTCTGGTACGGTTTTTAAAAATTCAAAATGTAAAATTCTCCGGTCAGAAATGACCGAAGACCATGCAAATACTGTACTGATGTACTGATTAATAACTACTTGTCTTAAACCAATGAAAAGGTACATGAGTTAGCCTACCTAGCATCATACCAGACCACAGGGTGGCATACGGGACGAAGAAGAGCCAAACCAGAAATGAATTCTGGTGTGTAATAAATGTTGGATTGGCCATCAAAATCAAGAAATGCATCATTGATTGTTTCTCTTTCTTCAGCTGAACAGGGTGAGTTATGAAATCAGATTTCTTTTTCAAGTAACTAGGAAAGTAACAATTGAATCAGATCAAATACACCAGTCAACATTTAAAGTGGATGAAAACCTTTCATTGAAGTCCTAAAATCATCTTTAGCATTGTGGTTTTCGAATATAGTCAATACAATAATATTTACAATTGCTCTTTACAAGTCATTTTACAATTAAAATATGATGTACTGAGGTAGACTAGTAAAGATAACTGAATGCCAGTAAGCTTTCTCATTATTGTTGACATTTGTAATGCATGTTTCTCCAGAAGATGGCCAGACAGTGAATGATTACTGACCGCTGGATCACATTGATCAGGCAAGAATATACATGTAGGAAATGTATATGTGTATACTGCAGGATCGTGACTTTAAAACATCTTTACTATAGCAGCATAATGAGGAGGATTTAGTACAGAGATTTCTTTAATGAGTGACCAACTCCACTCGGACAGTGTCAAAAATATATACCTCTAAAACAAAACAAAAAAAAACACACAAACGAAAACTATCTAATGAAAACAACAACTTATTCAGCAACAGACCATTTAAAAAATAGTTAGTTGTAAGTGACTGTCAAACTGTTATATCAAAACATATACTTTATATTAGCGAAGTTACTTTTGCAGACATTCCAGTTGAACTTTTTCTGTATCATCTTTAACTCAAATATCATTATCTTAATGTCAGTTTTTATAAGTAGCATACGAGTTTAAAGCACTGGAGGATTCAGACTAACTTTCCCTAATCCTAAATCCAAGTATTTGTGTCAATGAACATGTCTGTGCCAACAGATTAAGTCCTTGTCCTTAAAGGTGCTGTGTGTAGGATAGACACTGGTATTGCAGTACAAACTGAAAATAATGGAGAGGGTTTTTTTCACCCAGCCTCTCCTCCTCAGACTTGAAGCACACGCAGGTTGCCAGATTGACGACACCAACAGGAACGAGCACACTTGATGATGCGAAATGAAATGTTTTTCCTCCAACTGGCAACCCGGGGTGCTGAAATACAATTACAAAACTGGGAGTGGGTGGGTTTCACAAACCAAAACAAAGATCTACATTCCGGCCCGGAACGCACATTTTAAATTTTTTTTTTGTCAGATAAACAAGTATGTTAACTTAGCATGTTTCTTAAATATCTGCAAACATATTATGGTATTTTTATGCCTTAGTAGAGTCAAAATCTTACATACAGCACTTTTAAGTCTGGGTGAACCCAGATACCTGTAGCACACACATCTCCAAAATGTCTTTTAAGGGAGGGGTCAGCTATCTTTCTATCTTAAGGGAGGGGTCAACAAGAGAGCATTGTGCTGCTCAATTGCAGAAGCCAGCTTCTTTCTCTCCTCATTTATATTTCTCCTTATTTTATTTCGTCCTTTGTTCGTAAATAATTAAAATGACATTGGGCATTTATTTTTACTATTTGTTAATTACAACAATAACAGTAGTAATAGTTGTGCTATAGTTGTAATACTTATATTATTAGTTTTCTCCTAAATATATAACAGTGTGGTTGTGTGTCTGTAAAGATGATGCTGCCGTTGTTTAATGTACAAAGATAATTCTTCTATTGTATTTCTTATTGGCTGAATTGCAGCATCACTGTCTCCCACAGCTGCTGTATAAAAATAAAAGAAATAAATACAACAATACATACAATTTAAATCAGTTCAGCAAATTGCTTGCTCAGTCAAGTTGTAGAAGACTGCAGTTATAGTATTTTGCGAATGTAAACTGAATAACATATCATAGCTTTTACGTTCTAGTGTGGGCCCATTCCTGTACATCTGTGACCCACTGATGGAGTACACCATCATCTACAGCAAGTGTTTGTTTCATGTCTTGTAAGCTTTCTGTCTCTTTTTTTTAGATTCGGCTGGTGGTACAGCCTTGTGCAACCCTAAAATCATGGCACTTCTGTTGTGGAATGCTTGTAACCTTACTAATAGAGCATTGCGTTTTGTTGCAATGTCAGGCACTGTTCTAATTTAAAAAAAAATATTTTAACTTTTAAGCAAAGCATTTGTGGGCACTATTTTTATAGCCGTATCATAAATCATATAGGGCTACTGCATCATATTGTGGCACATCATAAAAAATGTATTGTTATTTATATGCATAAAATAAACAGGATTTTAGGATCATAGTTATAATAACTAACCATGGCAACAACTAACTACTTAAGAAAATATGTCGTATAACAGATCACAAATATAAATTAACAAATGTAAATAAATTTCCTCACCTTGAAAAACGAGTCAGCATGGCAGCGATTCTGATTCTGTTGCAACTCTGAAATGAATCCGGTCGGAAACGCGCTATTTTCTAGCTTCTCCAGATTATTTATTTTAAATCAAAACAACGGAATAACAACGTTTTAAGTTCATATTAAAGCAATAAGGCCCAAGAAGCCATGGTTTACAGTGAATTAATATACCCTTAGCAGCGCGAAGCGAAGTTCCTAAAACCCCCTTAGCTGTTATAAATTAACTGTAAACCACGGCTTCACGGGGATTATTGCTTTTATAAAACAGTTACTCCATATACGTAGTAAGGTTTCACAGAATAAAACAGAGCAAATAAAATATAATGATATTAATAAAAACCGTATTCTTCCACCAAACAATGTAGTTCCTCAGAATCAGTTCAACCAATCAGAATCAAGGACTGGAATTATCTGTTTTATAATTCATAACATTTCATAGCAAACAAAGTATTAAACATAAATTAAGCAGATACGCAATTAAAAGCGACTTCATAAGCAAATGTCTTGTTACTAGATAAGTGACTGAACAAAGCACGTTCTATCTGTACATATTTTAGACTGTTTTTACATAAATTTAGATAAGTATCGAACCTGAAATTATGGCCAGATAATACGTAAATCACAGTAAATACACAAAGTTATATACGTATTGGACCGTTTGAATTTAAATCTACATGTGTATGTTTTGTGTTTGAGATCAGGCTGGATCTTGATACATGTGTCCCTGCCTGATCTCAGAAGTAACACAAGGACAATGCTTTAGCCCTTTTCAAATGAACATTCTATTAAAGACGACGAAAATCTCTCTAGATTACTGTCTGACCTTAACATTACGTTGATTTAAAGGGATAGAGGCCAGAATCTTTGCACAGTTATTAGAAATTATGAGAGAGACCAATGACACTATTTTTGACTTGAACTGCCACTAGGAAGACTACAGCAATATTGTATTTCTGAATAAATTAACATGTGTACAATGAAACAACAGAGTGATACATATTACAATACAATCCAGTTCAGCATCTTGCTGGCTACACTGTTTAAACACCTTAAAAGATTAGAAAGCATATTTGTATAGTGTAATGAACTTGTGGTGGTGGTGTTTGCTATTGTATATGGATAAAATAAAATAAAAAACAAATTTATAAACTAGATTCTGAATATTTTCTACAAACACAATGACACTGGAGAATACCTTAGTTCTTCTGTTTATAATCATGATTTGCTTAAAGAACTCTATAAATATACTTCATAAATAACAGCTCCTGAGTTCAATTTTTATAAAATGCATGGTAACACTTTAGTAAACTATTAACTAGTTGCTTATTAGCATGAACATTATCAGCTGTTTATTAGTACACATATTAATGACTTATTCTGCATGACAATATATTAGATCCCTTAATCCACCCCATACCTAAACCTAACAACTAAGTATTGATAAACAGCAAATTAGGAGTTTCTTGAGTCAAAAGTCATAGTTAATAGTTAGTCATTAGGAAGAACTGGTAAACTTTATTTTGAGGTCCAATTCTCGCTATTAACAAAACATTAACTATAGCTGCGTTTCCACCCCTGGAACTTAACCCAGGAACTAGGGACGTTGGGCTGGTACTCAGTGTGTTTCCACCACAGGAACCAGGATCTAAATAAAGTTCTGGGTAAAAAATGCCCCCAGAAAGTCCCTGCTGGCGAGGTAGTACTTTTTCAAAGCTCCGGAACTTTCGGGGGTGGGGCTTGAGCGCTGAGCATGCTGATTGGTTGAGTTCATGCAGCATTGTGATTTCAACCACCATTTATTTGGATCATTTTCTAAATATTACTGTTATTGTGTCATGAAATGTAATTTTACAAGTATTTCAGGCGAGAATGTAGTTGTTTAAAACTAAATTCTGTGGTTTATTTATAAAGACAGAGCCTATTTAAAAATATGTTTTGCCGATTTCGGAGACGATCAGCTCCACGTGATCAGCGGGAGCTCAGTGATCATGTATCCGACCTAGAGCAGCCTCACCTCGGCTAGTCCTTCTGACATTTGCCACTGGCTGTGATGTCTCCTTAGTGGTTAAACATAAAATATAATTTGTTTTGTGTAAATCTAACAGGTAATCTTTGGTCTTTATTCAATTTATCTATATATTAAAATGAAAATAAAAAGAGGCAATTGATATAATATTTCATTTCATTGTAATGTATGCTGTATATATACACATTTCCCTGAAATAAGTAGATTTTTGCAGCTATTATTATGTATAAATGAAAACGAAAGGAGGCATTGGTACTTGATATTCTATTTCATCTTATTGTAAATATACAGTGAGGAAAACTGTAGTAGCCAAGGTGAGCTGATTGATGTTATCAAGTACGCTGCCGTTTGCAGAAATACCAGACTCGCGTCGTCCCATCCGCGGGAGAGCACACTCACGAGTCGAACTCGCAAAGTCCAAACTACCAAGGATGCAAGTCCGAAATTTGCGCACTTTGTATTGAGAAACGCGCGTATTTTAGACTGCGGTGGAAACGCAGAAAGCAACAGGTCTGGGGGGAAAATAGTTCTTGGGGAAAAAAGTTCCTGGTACAATTGTTCCGGGTAATTTCGGTGGAAACGCGGCATATGACTTTTGCCTCAAACTCCTAATTTGCTGAATATTAATAGTTAGTAAGGTAGTTGTTAAATTTAGGTATTGAGTATTATTAGGGATGTAGAATATGGTCATGTGGAATGTGTGCTTTATAAGCACTAATAAACAGCTGAACTAGTTAATAGTGAGAATTGGTCCCTAAACTAATGTGTTGCCAGTGTATTTTACAGGTTTTAACCAATGAATGTAAAATATGGCAAGATGACCAAAAATCCATTAGAGTTTGTAACTTTGGGAAACTAAGCCAGTGGGCTTTAAAATGGAAACCATATTTGATGGTTTTACAGTCACTCCTCTTACTCTATTTGTAGAGACCACAGTTTCTATTGATTTCAAATCCATAGTTTGCTGAGCAATGACCTTTGTTTCTTCACATGCTGGTTTGCAGGTCTCTATTTAGCAGAGTGTTGTGAGTTTCTGTTGGCTCATTCATGATTCGCGGCTTGTTCTGTTTGCTACTAGTGCGTTCAGCCTCATCCAAAGCACCCGCTTTTTTCAAGCACAGCACATTCTGGAAACTCTTTTTGAAGTTCTCTGACAAGAAAGCATACAATATTGGGTTTGCGCAGCTATTTGCGTATCCTAGCACCACGACGAATGCAAACATACTCCTTAAAAAAGGTGTGGTGCTAATGGTGCCAGTGACCGATGTCACATTGAAAATGTAGAAAGGCAGCCAGCAGAACACAAAGACGGCAACCACAATGGACACCATACGCGTCACCCTCTTCTCAGACTGCCTCCGTTTGTTGGAGCTCACCCTGACTCCTGAGGACTTCACTTTGATGATAATGCACAAATAGCACAGACATATGACCATCAGAGGCAGGAAGAAGCCCAGGAAGAAGGTGTAGAACATGAAGGCGGTGTAGTAGGTCTCCTGCGGCTCTGGCCACACGATAGTGCAGAAGCAGCCGCCGGGTTTGGTGATCAGCCCACTGTAGATTACGATTGGGAGATTGACGACGAGAGACACGACCCAAACCCAGATTAATGGTCTTTGCGACATTTGGCTTCCTCCATTTGGTGGACTTGATGGGATGCACCACAGCGAGGTACCGATCGATGCTCATCACCATCAGACAGAAAATACTGGTGAACTGATTGAGAGAGTCCACAGTCATGACCACGCGGCACAGAGCTGCGCCAAATGGCCAGTGCACCAACGCCAACTGGATGGCGATGAAGGGCAAACCGAGCATGAACAGCACGTCTGCCACCGCCAGGTTTAGGATGTAGATATTGGTGACCGTCTTCATCTTGGCATATCGCAGGATGACGTAAATGACCAGAGCGTTTCCACACAGACCGATCCCTCACCACAAAGTACATGAAGGTGATGACGGCCGTGCTGGTTTTGGTCAAGCTCTGGTCCGTCTCGTTTCCCAGGCCTTCTTCAGATATGTTCCCGAGCATGATGTCATCGTACATGGGGAGTCCAGACAGATTGCTGGGGAGGTTACTGGGTGAGAACGAAAATGTCCAGGAATCCATTATGTATATCCCTCAGATTCCCAATTCCATTAAGTGTGACTTACAGCCTGGGGGGAAAAACATATGGTGGTCAATGAAGTATATACTCTTGTATATATCCTATATATGTTTGTGAGAGCCTACAGAGGGAGCTGTCCTACTGCGTAAAACATTATCCTAACGGACAGATTTGGAACATTTTACATCAACGGCAAGTCAAGCGTTTTATTCAAACTAACTTTTCCACACAGAAAACAGGGTGTATTCACACCAGGAAAGTCCGCTAGTTTACTTGCTTTGTATTACTTATTTACCGTTTTAAATTTTTAGGCCAACCACTAAATTTCCAATCAAGCTGTAATGAAGATGGTATGGTCCTGTATACTTAAGTTTACTTTGATATGAAAGATTAATGCTTCCCGTCAAACAGTTTTTTTTTTATTTTATTTTTTTATGTAGTTCTGTATAGCTGTATAGTGCACAGTCTAGTAACTGACTTGGGAGAGCAATGTCCTCTATGTCACAATCATCCCCGGTGGACAAACAGGCCTGAAAAGCAAAGTAATCAATGTCCCTCTGAGATCCAGACCCATTTATGGCTTTCATTTTTTTTTTCTAGGGCACGTGTGCATTAATCCTAATATTAACCACTAAAGCTCCAGGGCTGAAAGTGTCGTCTGTCACTTCACTGACAGTCCAGAGCTGCTCATGTCAATGCAAGGGGTTTCATTTGGAGCATTAATTACAGTCTCTTTAGAAAAAAGAAAGAACTTTTAAGTGGAAAAGTGGATATTCTATCTAGACATGAAGGTAACAATTTTATGAGACAATGACGTTGCTTAGTATAACTCTCTCCGTTTATGGTTCATTCATACCAAAAGTTGCCATAGAACTAAGAGAAATTATAAAAAAGAAAACAGTGTTCTATATTAATATCCACTGTGGCTTGGCCGAATATTTTTTTTAACATATACAAACATAATGCATTCATATTTAAAATTCTGAATTTTCTGATGGACACAATAAATAAAAAACTATTTTAAAAACATTACTTTAGGAACAGGTTATTTCTTACCTTCAAGTTGAGGTGTGTTGTTTAACAGTACACAGTGGGATCCCGTGTTCATGGTTCTGCTGAAGAGCCACATGTGGAATATCCAAAACACACATGATCTGATCTGATCTGAAACTGAAGAGATTTGACCCTGTGCCGAGACAAGCCTCTCTGAGAGAGAGAGACAGGCTGTGTATGCGTGTATTGAAGAGAGCATTTCATGCAACTGTGTCTGAGTCAAGTTACTGTATGACTGCTGTTTGTTCATCACTGATGTGTCTGTAAAACATTATTCTGTATACATTGTGTATTATGTAGTATTGCTATTGTTTGTGTGCGCACTGTGATATAACAACAAAACACATTAAAAATTATCAAACCATCTTAACATAACAAAAAAAAACAATAGAAACCATTATAGAAATTATAATTGTTTCCACTACAAATACCATTACAAACCATCAAACTATAACCATTAAATAGTTTTTGTAGTATGTTTTGGGACAAATTTCAACAGGATTTAGTGGTTTTGACAAGTCACCAATAAAAGGTGACAAATTACCAGTAGAGACCTACAGGGACCAGTACAGGTTCCATTAAAACCAATACAATTTCCCTTTATAACCAGTAAAACCATTACCAATTCTGAAATGTTTTCTATTGTGTGTTTGTTTGTTTTTTCAGCAGGATAGCTTTCTAAAACGTATAACTTATAAAATGTGGTCACTTATTGAGTGGAAGTGTGGGTCACACACACACACACACACACACACACACAAAGACCTGGGTGTTCATGAATCCACGGTAAGAGACCCTGTCTGTAAATTTAGAAAATTCAGACCTGTTACAACTTACAAGGATGTTTGGCAAAGCACAATGGACGATTCTGAGAGAGGTGAAAAATAACCTCCTGAACACTTCACAAACTGGGTCCAGAAGCGTGGAGGATCAACAATCATTGTTTGGCTCCTCTTCTCCCCCACAGTGTCTGAAAATTACAAAAATCAAAGAACAATGAATCAAAAAATCCAAACGACTATAATTAAATTTACTAAAAAATACTGCTAAACTTAAACATACAGAGCCCGCACATGACATGCAAGAAAAAAAAAATTGTGCGCATGGTTTATTAATTTGTTCCCTCAATTTACAAGATCGTGCGCATGATTTAATAATTTGTTCCCTCGTTTTAAGTAAATCATGCACATGATATAATAATTCATGCCATCGTTCAAGGTAAATTGTGCGCAGGTTTGAATCATTACCTCCAAACAGATGCTGGTGTTTTAATTATCTTCAGTAGGCTACGTACTGTATCACATCCGCCGCCTTTGTGAACAGGCTGAACTCAAAATAAAACCCAATTAAAGTGTCTCTGTCCATAACATGTGTACGCTGACAGGAAGTACAACTAATTATTTTTGTGTGCACATTTACGTAGAACAGTGGATGATGAATGTATTCAGACAATAATGAGCAAACACATCTTACTTGAAATGACAGGGACGAATTATTATTATATTATAAATCGAGGTAACAAATTAATAAATTGCGGCCGAAATTTTTTTTTGTCTTGCATGTCATGTTCGGGGCTCTGTAGAAACAGAATTGGGATATTCCAAAATTGGTCAAGTCTTAGGCACTGTTTACACTAGTGTGTTTTTAAAACGGCGTTTTAGAATGAAAACGATCCTTGTCTACACTGGCGTTTTCACTACGTTTCAGAAACGATCTCTGTTTATACTACACAACTTAATGTTATTGTTTACACAGTCGTCAAGGATACCCAAAGCGAATCAGCCAAGCCACGCCATCAAAATCAAAAGTCTCCGTCTTTTTACACTTAAAACCAAAACCCAACCCCGGAGTTTTCAAACTAAAACGGGGTCTGCAGCATTTTCAAAACTCCATTTTCGAGGGTCGAAAACGCCGGAGTAGTGTAAACGATAGGCGCAACCATAACAAAAGTTATGCGTTTTAAAACGAAAATGCACTAATGTAAACGGGGCCTTATAAGCTGGGTTTGTGTTGCTTCCAAAGGAAAATCTACAAATTACAAAATTTTAAGGGTTCACTTACTTTTTTCCACCCTGCACTCCGATTGATTATTCAATTGTAATTTTCACAATACATTTTGTTATAAATTTAGCCCGATCATTGTCTATAATTGTGAGTTAAGTTAAGTTAAGCAAGTCATATGCAGCAACAGCAATCGCAATTGTTTGGTTTTCTCGACTTTCTACAAGAACCAACACACAGTCTCTGTTTAGTGTCAGATATGGATAATTGACTCTTTAACTTGCGTACCTGTTCTGATTCCCTGATTCAGCTGTATTAAAGCACAGTATGTGAGAGGAAAAGAGAAAAACAGATATAAAGTGCGCTGACATTAGACAGAATGGAAATATTACAATGACGCCATAAATTAGCACAGCATTATCTAGCAACATTTAGTGACTTTTTCAAACAGGCTTTGGCCACTTTCCATTGAGAGTATTTGGCAATAGTCATGACCAGCTTTTAACCTCATTACCAAAGCTTGGAAGTGAGAAGTGACTGCTGAGCTCTTGTGCTGCGGTTTTCATTTCTGTGCAGCTGCGGCGTCTCTGAATAACTGGGACCAGCTTATGTAGAACATGCCTTTCAAGAGCCGCAGCAGGATTTGTCAGAAGGATTACATCATCCAGCACTAGGAGGATTACATCATGTGGCACTAGTCAGCAATGCATCATTTTACAGACATCGTGTGTAGTGTGGGGGAAACAAATCAACGTTACTAGAGTTACCCATTGGGGAAATTAAAGAAAAATACTTTTTCAGGACACAATGCTTATGTTGGAAACTGAAACCCGCCACCAATTATTCCATTTGGTGTGTTACACAGGAATTGTCAGCTATAATAGAGTAGAGTACTCAAGACAAAAGTACTCAAGATGAAAGTTTTAATTATGTTGTAAACATTCAGCTTTTAAGGTAGTAGTTATGTTTAGGTATAGGGTAGGATTAAGGAATGTTTAGGTATAGAGTAGGATTAAGGAATCTAAAGTATGGTCATGCAGAAAAACGCATTAACAAATGCTTTATAAATACTAGTACCTGCTTTTGTACTTTGTGAAGGTCAAGCTACACATCAGAACTCTGTTCTTTGGTTTTACTCATTGTGATGGATGATTAAGAAATTTGGCTTTTGTGTTAGCTATTGTGTATAGTTATACACTTGTGAAACAGGAAGTCATGGCTGGACAATTTCATGTTTGTAGTCACTCTTGTGTACTAAATATTTAAATATTAATAGGAATATTAGTTTCCAGGGTTCTAAGAATTGTGGCCAATGTGTATTGGAGAAAACTATCTCATAATGTGATTTTCCTTCCACTTTTAATTGTTTTACTTCAGTGAAATAAATGTGACCCTGGAGCACAAAAGCTGTCGTAAGTAGCACTGGTATATTTGTAGCAATAGCCAACAATACATTGTATGGATCAAAATTATAAATTTTCCTTTTATGCCAACAATCATTATAATATTAAGTAAAGATCATGTTTCATGAAAACCTTAATTTTGATTAGTAATATGCATTGCTAAGAACTTCATTTGGACAACTTTAAAGGCGATTTTCTCAATGTTGATGTTTTTGGACCCTCAGATTCCAGATTTTCAAATTGTTGTATCTCTGCCAAATATTGTCGTCCTAACAGACCACACATCAACAGAAAGCTAATTTATTCAGCTTTCAGATTATGTAAAAAATTGAGATTTCAGATTTGCTAATATTTACCAAGGGTGCCAATAAATTTGAGCAGTAATATAACATAATATATAATACAATCATAGTACTTGTAAAATACGTGTATATATAGTTATTTTACATACATTATGCAGTTAATTTTGTTGATGTTGTTGAAGAGAATAGTATTCTGTAGAAGTTTTCTGCTATGTCTGAGATCTAATATGTATGTCACATGTATTATATCTGAAATATTAAATAAAGAATCAGGAATGCTAAGCTATGCCAGAGAGATTGAAAGGCAAAGTAGATAAAGAGTGTACTTTGTGCCACACTCCAAAATTGTAACCTCGAATCACCCTAGAGGCAAGGAAAAATCCATAGCAGCTGGCTGGTGTTTGGATCAGCCCTTTATGGACTGTTATCTCTTCAAACAGTTCAATACACAATGCATTTTGTTTGGAAAATGCATGAAAGCTTTACAGTCCTTAGATAGACTTAGCCTTCAGTGCGGTGGTTTGATTTCCAAACCTAGATGAAAGCAATCGTCTTTGTTTACCTTCTTTATACACATTCCAGGTCATACTGTAAATGATTAATGAGTGCTTGTCATTCAGAAGAAAGCTGTATGGGGTACTGCTGGATGTTATTGTGAAGTGTAATTTGTAGAACATTTATTAGCATAACGTAACATACTCATTAATATATAAAGTCAACTATCAAAACCACATGAACACGTCTGCCATTTTCTGTATATACAGAAGAAAATGTTTTCCAAATGCAGTTTTTATTTGCAATTTCATAGACCTGCACAAACCATCAGTTATTAACTTAACCCTCACATGAAACTATATTAAACATACCAGTCAGTCGAGGATCTGAAGGTATATTTCTTGTAGCTGGGATTCAATTCTGTGGCGTCCTTTGTACAGGTTTTATGATGAACCGGTTTCACACACTACAGACAAATAGAAGTCATCATAGAGGAAACAACTTAAAGCTAAAACTGCAAACACACAAAACACTTTAAAATGTGTGGTGCTCTCTCCCTCGGATAACCTGTGACTATCTTATAAACAAAGGCTAAAGAAATTTTGATGTTTACTGATTAACATTGTTCATTATTTATGCCAGCATTGCTATACTATGCTGGGAATAGTGAGCAGTATGAAAAAGTAAGGCAAGAGTATGGTTGCACAAAGCAGTGCCTGCCACACATGAGCATCTGCTTTTTGTTAGCACCACAGGCGAAGCATCCCTAAGTTCAACCTAAAAGAAGTACAATTGTTAACTAATAAACATACAGACAGTAAAGTCCAAGTTAGTAGATGTGTTAATGTTACAGTATAAAAATATTTTTAAGGTTTAAAATATAAGGTTTTGCATGAGCAGCCATATGCTGTAATCAATTGGATTTATCATATTAATATTGTTAATTTTACTAATTACATAATTCAGATTCTTTTGCAACTCATTTTTTTATATTAGTTGAAGAACAGGAAACAAATCTGAAACATTTAACCCTAAGCCTCTAGCATACCATTGAACTGTGTGTGCAGTTCTTTCTTTCTCATCAACCCGTCACTGATTTGCCATGTCTCTATTTGACACTGAATAACAACAACAACAACACTTTTTTCTTCCATTAGTTAACCGTAATAACTGTTGATTATTATGGTGGCCCAGTAGTGCTCAACACAATCACAAAAAAACAAAACAAAATCTCTACAACACAGTTGAAACAAGTCACAACACAACGAAATTAGCACCACACAATGGAAACAATCCACCACAAAACAGAAACAAGCCACCACACAATGGAAACAAGTTGCAACACAACAGAAACAAGCAGCAACACAACGGAAACAAGCAGCAACAGAAACAAGCAGCAACAGAAACAACCAGCAACACAACGGAAACAAGCAGCAACACAACGGAAACAAGCAGCAACAGAAACAACCAGCAACACAACGGAAACAAGCAGCAACACAACGGAAACAAGCAGCAACACAACGGAAACAAGCCACAACAGAAACAACCAGCAACACAACGGAAACAAGCAGCAACAGAAACAACCAGCAACACAACGGAAACAAGCCACAACAGAAACAACCAGCAACACAACGGAAACAAGCAGCAACACAATGGAAACAAGCAGCAACAGAAACAACCAGCAACACAACGGAAACAAGCAGCAACACAACGGAAACAAGCAGCAACACAACGGAAACAAGCAGCAACAGAAACAACCAGCAACACACGGAAACAAGCAGCAACACAACGGAAACAAGCAGCAACACAACGGAAACAACCAGCAACACAACGGAAACAAGCAGCAACAGAAACAACCAGCAACACAACGGAAACAAGCAGCAACAGAAACAACCAGCAACACAATGGAAACAAGCCACCACACAATGGAAACAAGTTGCAACACAACGGAAACAAGCAGCAACACAACGGAAACAAGCCACCACACAATGGAAACAAGTTGCAACACAACGGAAACAAGCCACAACAGAAACAACCAGCAACACAAAAAAAACAAGCAACAAAAAAAACAACCAACAAAACAAAAACAAACAACAAAAAAAAAAAACAACCAGCAACACAACGGAAACAAGCAGCAACACGACAGAAACAAGCAGCAACACAACGGAAAAAACCGAAACATGTTTGAACATAAATGTGTGTTGGAAGTTTGTGTACACATCCACCCTATAATGATAAAAGCTGTTCGCCATTGTGTCGACTCCAGTGGAGGAAGACAAGAATGTCTCCTAAGCAAATTAAATGTTTTGTTGTTGGATGTAATAACGAACATAGCAGTTACTTTTTAAGATAGCAATTACTTTTTAAAGATTTTTATGAATCTTTGCAAATCGCCTTTCCTAATTTATGTTAGTTAGCAAGTTTCGCGGTATAAGTTTACAGTCTGCTCGTCACCCCTCAGAAAAGAGGGACGGGGTTAGCAATGCTCATTAGCATTCAAAACAACATGGACTTGAACAGTGTGCTGAAAACAGAGCGGATTTTGACAAGGTAAAAAGGGTGTTTTTTACAATACCACTGAGAAGTTTTAACCAAAGTATGTTATAGACTTTTTTGTGCTGTGGGGTTCGTGAAGGTGGGGCAGTGTTCAGGAAGGAAGGTCCAGGTAAGCGACAGAATCCGGTGGCCGCACGCGCTCCCCTCTTGGTCCGGGGCGTGAGGGGCAGCAGCTTTGTCCTCCTTGACCCACGGCACTTCTCGGGGATAAACGACCTGTCATCCTGGCCCGTCAGCTCATGGCTCTGGCGGCGTAGGAGTCCCTATACGTACCCTTCCTTGACCCATGAGGACACCAGTGTGCATGCACAGGAAAGACAACGGTCTCCCGGGGAGAGGTGCTATCGGCATTTAAACAGCGACGGTGATGAGGCTCCATTCGATGCCTCATGACACGCCACCAGCCCTGGCTATTCTGCACCCCTCCTCTCTCACGCACCCAATCCTGTCAGAGCCTGGCGAAGGATGGCGATTAAGGGACGGGGTGATGATGATAACTCGCCACACAAGATATAAGGAAATATGTTTCTGGAAGTTGTAGAACCTCTTAATATTATAAATTTAAAAAAAAAACAAAAAAAAAAACACTCCAGTACACTTTAAATATCCAGTACACTTCTGTATAGGGCAGGGCGATATGAGCAAAAATTCATATCTCTGTATTTTTTTTGGCTGATTTGCAGTATACAGTAGCCTATATATCTCACTATTTTGTATTTGGATTAAACAAATAAAGAGAATGTAAGCATGTAGGCATATATTATGTGGAAAAAGGGTAAAAATCACATTACATTATAACATTGCGTTCTAAATAAAGTCTTTGGAACTTAGCGGAGAATCGCTAAAGCAGAAGCTCATGCATTTCTGACAGCAAAATTTAAATATTTCCATTGGTTTTTTAACATTTACAGATGGAGAATTGAAACTGTGAAATGTAAGTTATGCATTAAGGAAAACAGCACATCTCCAACACATTAAACAGCATGTCTCTGTCAGCCTCACACGCAGCCTTTCTGTCAGAGCGTCTGACGGTTTGAACTGAAACTATAGGCTACTAGGAGAAAAATAAAACGCAGAAATTATTTAAATGCAAAACAACCAAAAAAAAAAAAAAAACGCTATGATTTGTTGAACTCTTCATCTTTTTCTTTCTCTTTTTGAACACACCGCGCGTACACAAGAATCACCACAAGATTTCATAATATATTAGAGTGACAAATCTTACAGCGTACTTTGAGGTCAAAATGCGTAGCCGCTACACATAATAGCTAGTGCGGTGGCTGTGATATACAGTAGGTAGACATCCAAAATGGGTAATACTGCTGCGCGTACCGCCGCCGCAGGGCCGCGGTGTTAACTGCAAATCAGTCGCGTGTTAAAATCATTCGCGAAACTACCGCCAGGTGGCGCAAAGGGACGGATTGCGAACTTAATGTAATTGTAAAATGAAAGGAAGACGTAAAACAACAATACACTATAATATACATTATAACATCCTTAAAAGCCATTAAAAAAATAGGATAGTCTTAGGCTACAGTCTACTCATCAAAAAATTTAAAGAAAGGCCGTTACACAAAGGCTCTTATGCATGCTATTGTTTTTAAACAGTCATTATATATATATATATGTATATAAATAAATACGGATTAAAATTTTTCATTTCGGTTCATTCAAAAAAAAATAATAATAATAATCTTCAGGTTCCATTTGCAGAGCGAAATGAGAACGGTCCAGCATTTACAAATAATTCTTATTACCTCTGTTATAATTCTTGATTTTTTAAACTGCTAACACTTTGCATTTTTGAATTATGCCTTTACTGTGTGACCAATAATTGTGAATTGTGACCTTTGATCGCGCTGGTGCCTCACGCGCACATATTCATTGGAAACAGCAGTCATTCACCGAGCCATGCGGCGCGAGCAGCGGGCCACTTTGGAATAATTTTGCTAATTATGATTTTTTTCCCGTCGATACTGAAACACGTGTGAAATCCAAAGCCTATTTTACCTAATAAATAAGAGTTTAGCTTCAAATGGGCAACATGTTTGGATTTGTCCCGAATGAGAGAGATAAGCCCAACCTTACCTTAGGCCTTTGTATCGCTTTAAATTATTTTTAATTATTATTTTTGTTGTTGTTTATAAGCCTATATTATTATATAGCCTGCTGCAATTATATTTATCTATTAGAATTATATATTTGTAATTCTTGTTCTGTTCTGATAATTTTTTTTACATTTAAAGGATTTGTTGTAAAGTGAAGGGAACTAAAAATGTCCTGTTGGTACATTAGCCTATAGCATTATTAGGCCTGCCGTTATTATTTCTGAATGTAATAAAATGCAACTCTCACAAATGTAATTTATTTTTTAGCTTGTTTTCGTGTATGTTTTTATCCAGCTTTATTTTTCCATTGCATCACATTCACTTCGTGAACAAAACAAATATAACTTCAGATCTGCCTCCTGCGATGCTCAGCTGTGGACGATTTCAAAATGTTTGATATAAAGGTTGCTGTCACATTTTATACAGGAATTGTTCATTTAAAAAAAAATATTATATTGTTAGTTTTATGCTAACATGCAATCAAATCTTTGGATACTATATAAGATACAAATTCATTTAGGCTATTTAACATGCACTGTGACATTTTACCGTTTCAACTTTCCTAATTTATGATCTCAAACTCCTTGAGATTTTAAAGTCAGTTTAATAGTATTGAAATTCAAGTTGAATCTAGTATAAAAAGGTTTTAATTGCTTAAATTATTTCTATGAATTAATAAGTTAGCATGACTTTTTCATCATAGTATTTTTTACGAGGTGTATTCGTTTTCTGAAACCAAGCACCCACTTTTTTCTTTTTTAAATCTATGAATCGCTCGCATATCTCCTGCAACCTACAAATAAGGGCTAATAGAGGTTCTTTCTTTAATTATTTATTTATAATGTTTATTCTTGAAGAAAATAAGTATTTATTCTTTAATAAAATAAGGGACGATCCAAATATTTGTAATGTACAATAATATAGGCCTATATCTGCCTGCAGTTAAAAGGTTATATTTGTTTTGATTCATCCATTTATGTAGGCTACAATTAGCCTATTCTAAAAATAAAAATAAAAATAAATAATGTCTTAAAAATGCCATCGGTCTGAATAAATTTTACCATTATAGAATTGGGGTAGTAATTTAGGAGGTGAAAATACAGTGAAATTACAAATGGCATGGGATTTCAAGCATGACAACTGAAGGTCTATGAAACATTTGATGCATTTTTTTAAACAATGGCACTTAAAGTTTTCAACTAAAATATTACTATTTCAACCATATAGCCTGTGAATAAAAAAATAAAATGCATACTTTTCAGTAAAAGAACACTGAGAGGTTGCGTCTGGTGTTTGGATTTGTACTTCAATATAATGAGCTCCAAGTTTAAGAACACCATACAACAGCATTAACTTTTTTTACTCTCTATTTAACTCTCTATTTAACAGCATTAACTTACAATGAAACATGTCTTCCTTCAGGCAGACTGAATGTTTTCCTGCCTTGCTAAATGTTGGGTCAGTTTGCGCTAGTCTCGCGTGCTGTGAAGCGGGAGCAGCTGACGGAGGATTCTGCTTGGTCTTAAAGCCTTCCGCAAACGCCTACGTTAACAAATAACAATGATTTTGGCAAAAATAATGATAAATTATCAATTGATAATTTGTTATTATTTTGGTCTAGTGAAAATAATAATATGGACTGCGGGAAAATAATGAATAAAAAGAGAAGGGCTGCTGTGAGTGCAGGCATGTTTCAACCCAGTAACAACACAGCGTTCCTCACAGCCAAAAAAACAGACAGAGTTCAGTTCAGCTGGAGGGGGCTGGGGGGTAGTTCTATATAACTTGTGGGGGTCGAGATAAAGGTGTGAATCTCTTGCTCTTTCATATGGACAGTCTTATCAGGGTTTCAAACTTGCAGAACAGGTTTTAGGACAACTTTAAAGAAGGTTTGATCCACTTCAAATGTTGACTATATAGCGCAATAAAGTTTATTAGTTTATTATAACTTAATTTCAGAGGAAGTTGCCTTAACTTTAAAAAAAAAAAAAAAAAACTGTTGCATTAGGGCAGTGTCATGGACGGAGGACAGAACAAGTGTAGGCCTAAATCAATTTTCTAGTTTATATTTTCATCTCGTTATGCCGCTGGTTTAGGTTACGTATTTATTTTTATTTCTTATATCAATTATTTGGTAATATTAGCAGACACTGTCTAACCGTGTCTACACCGGACGGCCTTGTTCATATAGGGCGAAACATCTCTCTCACTCGGCAGTACAGTAGGCATTTAATAATCACTAAGCTCCGCGGTTCATTGATACCAGAAACACTGCTCCGCCTTCACTCCGTGGCTAAAGTTGAAATGTTATGTTCATAATAGCTTATAAAAATAAAATAAAAATAAATAAATAAATGAATTAAATTACAGGAGAGTTTCAAAGGGGATTAGGCTATTGTGTGCAAACTTTTTGTCCTACCAAACGCCAAACTAATAAAATTGTCAGCATTAAAAGCTATAATTGCTGCTTTCTGCTGTGCAAATTTTGTTTTTGATGAAAATAACAGTTTACATTTTCGTCATTATTTTATCTACAGATCGATGAATTTGTTACAGATTTCTGCTCATTCAAAATCAGATACAGATGAAGTAGCCTACTGTAAGATTACATTTGTTTGAATGCATTATTGCGACAGCGATTACGTGTGAATGTGCTGTATCTTTTTAAATCATGCTTTAAACCTACCCGAAAATAATCAGTGAAAGGAAGACAAATTCCTTGAGAACTAGCCTGTAACGCTCGACTATTGCCGTCATTATAATCTTCTGATCGGAGAGATTGTGTGTATCAAGCTATAGCTAAATATTTTCATCATGTGAATTCTTGCTAAATATGCAGTTATATTACGGGCTGTTGGCATGAATTGTATTCGTGATGGAGCGGTGCTGGAGCGAGTGAAAACCACGACGCTCCGACTTTTAAAAAATCCGCTCCTCTTCAGTCAGAATCACTCCGCTCCGCTCATACTCTGCTCGGCAGCGTGTCTCAAACGCGCGGGAGGCTTGAGCCCAATCATTCTCAAAACATAAAATATTTATTTTATTTCAATTTTCGTTTTTGTGTTTCAGAGAAAAAATCAGTGTTAAGGCATCTCTCCATTACAGACCGTTCTGAAAGAAGAATTTATGCAAAAGCATATAAAATTCTTTAAAAGCCTTAACAGAGATGTCTAGAGGGTATTTAATAGGTCTGCTTCCCACGTAAGATTTTTCTAGTTACTAGTCGTTCATTTGTCATTATTCAACTAATCGCAAGTTTATATTAAATTTACAACTATAATACAGCCTTAATATATCCCACGCTCAAGAACATGCATTAAGTTTGTCACAAAGCACAGGCAGAAGTAGCCTAATAATTATGAAAAAGGAGACATTTTAATTGTTTTCTTGTCGGCTGCAAGATGAAATTCACAGTGCTGACTCTCTCCACATGGACGCGCCTTTAAACAGAAATACAACCTTCACAGATTACATAATGCTTTCGTTTTGAATTGATTCGTTTAAAAGACATTTCAAGCTTTATGTAGATATATTTCTCATGTATGTGAGACACCCAGATTTTCAGTTATTTCATTATCAGGAAAAAAATCAAGTGATCGAGAGGGCGCTCCCTGTCATGAATGCGCATTAATAATTTTCGCACAAACACGTGAATATGAATAATAATTCACATTTTGCATATGCATTACAAAGTAAATAATTTTTTACATGTAATTATCCAAAATAAAACCAAACAAGATTTGTAATGAAGATAAAATATGTAGACAAATAAGAATAAATGCTGCGTGCACTCAGCATCATGCGCAGAGCAAATCTTGCACTGATGTTTTACGGAATATTATACATTTTATATTATGCATTTAAATGCGGCTGCCATTTATTTATTTATTTTATTTATTTATTTTTACTTTACTTAAATTATATGAAAGCAAGCAAAGAAGACTCCATTTAAAATCACTGAAGTTGTCAATTAATGAAGCTTTTTTTTTTTACATCATGTGCACTTTGTTGATAAGTGAGGACGTTGTATTAATCCATCCATTCTTTAGAGTTGCAATGATTTAGTTAAATCGTGCAGGTTTAATTTATTCGTTTCCTTGTTTTTAATTAGGCCTAAATAATGGGAGCGAAATTATACAGTGCCTTACGTTCTACTAAAATAAAGAAAATAATTTATAAAACACGCAGCCTAGCTCACAATAGGCTACCACTTTTAATGCTCCGATGCAAAGTAAAACCACATTTTCTTTTTAATAATATAACACATAATTTATATTATATAAATAATACTGCACACTATTTAAATGTGTCAAATCTAAAATATGGTGTAGAGAAAATATAAGCACAGGCTCATAGGCTTGACATTTATCCTGCTTGAATTCGTTCTAAGAAACGCACATATCTTCATAAGGACTAAACTTTCATCTGTGAATATTAAATATTTTTTTCTTTCATTTTCCCCCGACTGCAATCAAATATAACACTTTGATGAGGCAAAGCTGACGTCTATTTGCGAAAATGTGCTTTGATGCGCTTGTTTGAAAACTTGTGATTAAAGCGCCACTCAGCGGTCAAAAGCTGCAAATGCACTTTGCAGACGCCGCGGCGGCGGTACGAGCGGCGGTAGAAACGACGTTTTGGATGTCCACCTACTGTACATAAACCTAGCAACAATGTTCGTCATGACTTATCGCAAAGGAAAAACATTTTTTTAGTCGCATAACATTGGTTAATGGAAACTGCATCATTTTGCAATAGTTTTTTGCTCAAATTTGTAATGGAAACATCCTTTCTTCTGGTTTTTGCTGAAAGTGTTGCTGGTGCTTTGATCTATCCTTCTGTAGGATAACATGGATTTATTATTGTTTTTCTGAATTTCTTGAAAATGATAATACCCCCATGGATTACATGCTTTGCTGGAGAGAAATGTGCACACAAACCACCCACAATAATCCACTTTACACAAGCTGACACAAAGCATTTGAACAGAATTAAGAACGGACAGATGTTCTGTGTCTGTACTGATTTCTTACACTTACAGATAAGCTGTACTACCTTCTCTGCTCTACTTTACCTGCACAGCAATAAGCCGTCTGTCAATAGCTTTCATTGTTCGGGGTGTTTATTCTGTCCTATCACAGGGTTGGGTTTGGTTCAGAAGGCACAGTGGTTTATTACTGTGATATATACAGCAGTGTGGTGTGTGTACAGCTTGTCTGTCATGCTAAGTTCACCTCAGCTGACTTGGGATCTCAAATACTCTCTTTAAGCGCACCTGGGAAAAATATTAAAATATATCATTATCATTCAAGTCAAAAACATCACACTGAAACTGCCTAAAACAAACAAAAAAAAAGAATTCTAACAATAAACCACAATTACCACGTTATTCATTTCTGTCATACCTGCATAGACTATTGAAAGACTATCGAAACTACATAACCCATTAAAATTGAGAGATTGACTTTACACTAGACTATAAACTGTTCCATACATCATATTATTCAAATCACTGAACTGCAGCATATAAAATCAACTTGTTATAATTCACTACAGACCTGTTTTCCACTCACTGATCTGATCTCTATATATACATCTATATATACATTTTAGATGTATTTTATGATATTATCAATACTAATCATAACAGAGTTTTTGCAGTGTTTCACATCAACATGCTCTTGGCAACATCACAACTCATGTATCTAGATTTCTGAGTTTCCCATCTTGATGTCTCTCGGTCAGTAATGTCTGAGCTGCAATCTTGCATCTATCCCTGTTTTACATCATTTTAATGTCATTATACATTCTACGCATGCCATTTCTCTTTTCACTGTCTTTGGGCCAGTGGGTGGACCTTACAATAGCATGACAAATAATCTGGTTGATCCTCTTAAACAGGCAAGAACTTTTTTCTTTCAGTGTTTTGAACAGCTTAAACATCACATAAGTTTAATGGTTAAATTCGTTAAGGAAAATACCAATACAGATACAGGTTTAAGAAGGGTTTAAACAGTGCATCAACTACTGATGAACACTTTAAAGACTTTAAAATATACAATTTCAAAAAACTTTTGTCATCTGATCCTCTTTCTCCTAATATTGTTTTTTATATGAACTACCCCTGAGATTTTAAAATAAATATTTTAATATTGAAGTATCATATTTGCATGTTCACGGTTCTCTGAGGTTGATTATGGTCACATGACATGCAGGTTAACGTACATAAAAATATTTCTTTTTTTCAGTAAATGTTGTATTTTGATTATAGTTTTATTATTCTGAGGCATGGCTTGATGTTTGGCTGGAAGCAGGAAGGGGTGTTTCAATCCTGTCCATATGTAGAAATCAAATATTCAAGCTGTTTATTCATTTTTCCGCCCATGAATGAATTTTTTCAATATTAAATCAATAAACAACAGAATGAATGATACACAGATTTGTCCCAAATATTATCCACCTTTTTCCGAACATGCCTATTGCATTTTGAATTATGGGTTGCACTTCTGGTTTGGGGAACTTCCGATCAAAAGAAACAAGTCATATCAAATAATAAGGTAGTGCTACAAATAATCCTTATCCGTCGTGAAAATTAAATGACACATATGTTTCCTTTGTGCTTTATTTTTAGCCACCATGAAAATAACTACGTTTAGTATTTTAATGTGTTAAAGAGTTCACTTAATACTTAACACCCAGATTATTAAATAAACACATTACTCGCTGTGGAAAGAAACGTTTGATTTTTTTTATTATTATTATTCAGGGTCTGCTGAAAGTAATTTCTTAATTCTAATAATTTTAAAACAAATAACCAATTATTTAAATTTTAACAGAATAAAAACATCCAAAATTACCACAAAACACACTGGTCTCAGTGGAGCGTTGGCCAACATGTTTCTTCAGAAGCTACTCAATAGCAACTCTGATTGTGGATGTTTTATATTAATGAACTGGTATCTTATCTTTGACAGACATGTATGTAGCAGATGGGCATTGACGTTCCAACAGTTAATGTTAACATTTGCTAGCCTAGCGTGCTAGCAGCTATTTACTGACCTGGCATGTTTAAAACCGATGCGACTTCTCCCCAGCTCTTATTTTTATTGGTGTGGTTGTGGTACAGTTTTGATGAAACATAACATAGGCAGTCATGTTGTTGCCACATTTCAACAAGTTGCTCCTCCATCAACGAAGTCCAACGGATCCATGCTACAGGTTTCGCGATCAAAATTTCAAAATGTTCGTCACTTCTGTCTTCTCTTAGACTTGTTTCTTATTGGCTATTGTGAAAGTACTGTGATCATCATAATAATCTTAAATATCTGATATGATTGGGGTGCCCGGGGAGGTGCAAGATTCGATCTGTAAATGCCTCACATCACCAGATAACACCACCAGAAAATCCAAAGCGAACACTGAAACCGATGGAGGTCCTCGACAAGACTTTTCTCTGATTCTCAGTACGGGAAAATCAAGCATAAATCAGTCAAGTCTTGTAGTGTGAGGCCGGTTTAATGGAGCAGATCTGCTAGAGAAAACCTTGTTTCACATGCATGTTGGTCAAGAAAACATTAGAGAATATATTATTTTTACAATTACTATGAATAATGTTTTCACACTGATGCAGCGTTTTCTCAAAGTCCCTTTAAGACTAGCGCTGGGTATTGTTTGAATTTTATCAATTCCGATTCTGCTTATCGATTCCCATTCTTTTAGATTCCAATGGGATTAAAAAATGATGTCAAACATTTACCCTGTCTTTTTTCTGAACCATTTAGTTGCAGTTGAATACCATGAACAAAAATTCAACAGGCTACATAAAAACTGGAGTCTTTAAGAGCTGTTTGTGTGCAAAATAGAGCTGCATGATACCAGATAAACTGAGTTTTTTTCCCAATGGAAGTTGTGGTTATTTCATGATTCTGAAGATAAAAACACTAGACAACTAAACAAAATCACATTTAATTTATGAATGAATACTTCAATGATTCACTCAAGATGTGTGTGTTTTATTACTGGATGAATCAGCGTTTATGAAAAAATCTATTGGATTACTCAAAGACCAACACATTTTAATAGCCCCTTTTTGCCACCTACTGGCGTTACGATGTAATGATAAATCTTCATTAGAAGTGTCAAATACTTTCAAAAGGTGATTTACTCTTATTTTAATCGCTACCGTACACATTTAGTTTATATCCAACCTATAAACTTTTATCCCATACTTCTGTGATTTGAATGTTTGTAACAGAAATAATTATGCTGTGTGGCTGAAGAGACTGTGAAGCCGTTTCATTCATATACTGTACATGACAGCTGCTCTCTTCAGGTCAACGGCAGCGCAAATGCAGATTTAAATGTTAAAAACAAAACCAAACACATAAGAACCAAGTGATCACACCTTTGATCGCACCATCAAAGGTAGAGGAATGAAATAGACGATTCATTGTAATTTAGGAATAGAGTGCTTAGTTGAATAGAGTTAACTTTGTTATGTTGTTTCAAGTTTAGTTTATCACAGAAACAAGATTAGTTTATCACAGATATTATACTTTTTGGTATGGAAGAAAAATAATGACAAATGTCCAAAAGCATGTTGAATTGCACAGAGTGAAAAAATAATGCATTGCATCAACAGTGCTTGCATTTTAATGCCTTGTATTTAGGGGCTGAAATTCAACATAGTTGCATATTTAAGCTGTAAATATTTCAATTCAAAACATTTCACATACATTTTCATGATTTTCATGAATTAAATAATTCATATTCACCTTCTAGAGTTCACTTCCAAAATGCTCAGTCTGTTTATAAATAGGATTTATAATATTCAACAGGCAATTTTCGGTCCATTTTATTTCACTTTGCAAATTATCTTCCACAAATTCATTGGTTCAAATTCAGCAGAAAACTGGGCATTGCACATCCGGGACCCGCAGGTAAAGCAGTAGAGCACTGATTCATGATCTCCAGCTGCTGTCAGTCGCTCACCAGCAGGTGGCATTCACTTTCCCTTGCCACACTGATATAGAGCCGACAGTCCTACAAATATATCTACCACGGTTAGTTTTTTAAACAATATGCAACCACTTTATAGACTAAAACAAAAAAATTATTCAAGCCCACCTATGTGTATTTTAGCTCGCAAATTTAATCTCACAAGCCATGCCCAAGGCACTATCTGACAACTCCATCGACTGGGTTAAAACGTTTAATGTATTGTAATTGAAATGACTTTTAACATTTAAATTACACATTGTCATTGTATTACTCATAGTGTAATATACGATTATGGCCATAAAAAGTCCCCAAAAGGCTTTTTTTTGTGTTCCTAAAGGTTGAAGTATGTTCTAGGTTGACTTACTTCAGGTGAGATTTTGCCAATACCTCCCTTCATATATATAGTACACAATTATTTTCATGAAAAATAAAAACTTTTCAGGGACATACAGTAACTTTTTTTATGTTCCAAAGGATTTAGTAACTTTGCTAGATACAAGACGACTCACAGTAAGGGAGGTATTGGCAAAATCTCACCTGCAGTATGAACAGTACACAATTATTCAAATTTTTTTTTTTAAAAAATCCCCCAAAAAAGTCCCCAATAGTTTTTTCTATTACAAAGGTTTGTAGTATAAAATATCTGTGTACTGTATGTAAAGTATGGGAGGTGGTGGCAAATATAGTAAAGCCCCGTTCAGATTTTTTTTGCTGGTTATGACAGTCACTGACGGAAGGTGAATGTCATAAACAAGAAACATGTCAAGACTATACGATGCTACCCAAGCATTCATCGCATACCGTCATTAACAACGCGCGTTCTGTCATCAATAGCGTGGGACAAGACGGAAGGTGAATCCGGACAAGACAGAATGTGATATGAGCGTAAACAAACAGTGTGGTTTTGCCCTGTCATCAGAAAAGCCCAAAAAAGATAGAAAAACCTGACAATTATTATTAAATTGCTCGTTTAGGCAGTTGATTTCCACTTTTCCATTGTGATATGTGATGAGCAAAGGAAGAAAAGTGAGTTATTTTCTCAAAACATAACTTTATTCTCTGAATTTAATTAATCTCAACATTTTATTTAGAAATTTTTCTCAAAATTTATCAAGTTTAATCTCGTATTATTAAGACTTAAATCACAATAAGTTATTAATAATCTATAAAAAATAAATTAAAACAAAATTATACAAAAATAATCAATAAAAAACATATACATTTAAATTTCATAGCATACTGATTTAGTCGATATTCGTTGATGCAAAATCAGTACATTTTATTTTGTACAGACATATGCAATATCTGAATCTTATTCATTGATTCTTTTCCGTCTTCTCTCTGTTTTAGTTAATAGCTACTAAATACACCACAAACTCTCTTTTAAGAGCCACAGTGCCAAGTGTCTTTGGCTTTATAAATATAAGTTCTGACTAACTATCAGACACATTCTGAGCATTTGGATTTGGATCATTTTAAATCCTCCATCTGTGATTTGCTATCTTCATAACATAATCATTGATAACAATGAGCACATTTTCATTCACAACTCACTCATTTTCATTTCTTCTTCTTCTGTCTTTTGCTAGTGTGTCAACAGCAGCTAAATACACTACAAATGCTCTTTTACGAGCCATAGCACAGAGAAGTATGTTTTAGGTGACTCAGACACCTTTCTCAGTATTTAGGTTAAAATCAAATAAAGCTACACCTTGCAGCAAGTTCTTTTAAAATACAGCCTAGAATCCATCTTTAATTTGCCTGATATATAAAAATAAACAAGTTGGACTTTCATTTATCAAGCCAGATAAGGCAAATGATAATGTAGTTACTATTCATAGTCAAATTATTTCATATGGAATATACTAGTGAAGGTAAAACCACTACTACTGATTTTTTTTCAAGGTTCCAAGCGTATGGGAGGAATCAGACAACGAAAGCGCCAACAGCGGGGAGAGGATCATGGATTTGTCTGAATGGTGTACTGTTTGAGCAGTACTTCAGGATGAGCACGGCAAGGTGGGGACCGCTCATCACAAAAAATTCAGTGATGTGTTTGGGAATTGGACCTGCCCAGTGACTCACTATCTGCCTAGGATAAGAACAATTTGATATGATTACACTTGCTGTAGACTTTGTCTTCCTTGTAAAGCCTCTGTATGAACTATCGGCTGGGGAAGCCATGCCACCAGTGATCGGTGATAGAAGTAAATATGGCTGTGTTTAGTGTAGCTTTTTTTTGTCACAAAAAAGTTTCGTGCTGCTACTACCAGTATTAACTCGCTAATTGTCTTGTCTCTGAGTTTAGATGGTTTGAGTATGTGAAAATAAAGAATGATGATTTGAGTTGCTGGTGAACATCAAGACCAAAACATGGCGCTGCCTGCTGGGCGACATGGAGGAGGGCTCCTGCTGCAAAATGTTTGTTTACTCGTACTACTCGTTATGTCTCCGTTTATGTTCCCGTTTTACGTCGGTGTTCAGTGGGCACATTGTGCAAGACATACGGTGACAGTGATTCGTGCTCTAAACTGTTTACTTTATATATGCGACATGAGACAGAGGGGAAATGGAGCGGATAGCATTGGCGTGGCTAATCCTGTCTGGCCAGTTTCATGACCCATTGTTTTGCAGATGGGATTATCAACCAGCTAACGTTACAGCAGAACCGAGCTGCTGGCACTGCAAGACGGCGGAGTTCTACCATCGGCAGGACTACTCAACGATGTGCCCAGGGAGCTATATCGGCATCACGGCGCAGGTCATCGCCGCGATGGGAAGGCGAGGAAGAGGGGCAAGAGAGGCGGCGTGAGACAGCGCACTCGGAGGGCTAGTAAGTTACCGCTGCCTCAGATGCTGCTTTGTAACTCCCGCTCCCTGAGAAATAAGCTGGATGAACTGCGTTTACTGGCCAGGGGTTGCTATGAATACCGTGAGTCAGGCCTAATGATTTTCACTGAGACTTGGTTTAGTAAAGATGTACCAGACAATTTCGTACAGGTAGACGGGTTTTCTCATGTACGTCTGGACAGAGACGCAAATTCGGGCAAAGTAGGGGAGGAGGAGTATGTATTTATATCAAAGACAGTGGTGCTCAAACTTTGCAATAAGAGACACTATATGCAATCCGGACTTGGAGCTATTGTGTGTTACTTTACGTCCACACTACCTGCCAAGAGAATTTAGCAACATTTTTGTGTGCGCTGTCTATGTCCCACCAAGTGGGAATGCCAACAGAGCAGCAAATCAAATTGCTGACTGTGTCCATCGTCACCTACAAAACAAACCTGACGCCCCAATACTGATACTAGGGGATTTTAACCACAGCAGCTTGAACAAGAGTCTACCTGGTTTCTATCAATATGTGAAGTGCAACACCACCAAAAAAACAACATTCTTGACAAGTGCTATGGTAATGTCAGGGATGCTTATACAGCCAGAGCCAAACCTCCCCTTGCCAACTCTGACCACAATGCAATTCATCTGCTACCTACATATCGGTCAGTCTTTAAGTCCAGCAAACCAGAAATTCGAACTGTAAAGGTGTGGTCGGACGACAATATTGAGGAACTGAAAGATGTTTTCTCTTGACAGACTGGGACGTCTTTTTCAAGGAGGCGGACATTGACAGGGCAACAGAATCCACAACTGCCTACATCTCCTTTTGTGTTGACTCCATCATTCCACAGAAAACTATTAAGATATATCCGAACAATAAACCTTACATAACAAAAGAAATTAAGGAGTGTATTAAGTGGAAAAAGTCTGCCTTTAAACTTAGTGATACAGATGGAGTCAAAACAGCTCAAAAAGAGCTAAATAAACATATGAGAGCAGCTAGGCTGCAGCACAAGGAGCGGGCAGAACAGAACTTGTCCATGTTCAACTCCAAGAAACTGTGGGACTCAATTAGAGGAATGACAAACATGGAGGCTAAAAGGAAGCCCCTGTTTGCTCAGGATGAGAGTTTAAAAGCAAATGCACTGAACCAATTTACATGCGTTTTGAATCTGACAACAATAGGGGACTGCTGTGATGTTTTAGATAAGGTAAATTGTACTGTGAAGCACAGGATTTTTATAGATCCACATGCGGTAACCAAGGTTTTTAAATCAATGCACCTAAAAAAAAGCGACGGGGCCAGATAATATGTCCACTTTTCTTTTAAAGACATTTGCAGAGGAATTGTCTCCGGTATGGCACCAGCTGTTCCAACTTTCTATTGATAAACATGTTGTACCTGAGATCTGGAAAAAGTCCACTATAATTCCAGTTCCAAAAAAAGGCTTGTCCTCAGGAGAACAACGATTATAGGCCTGTTGCATTAACTTCCAATGTCTTCAAGGGCTTGGAACGACTTATGTTAAATGTACTTCGCTCAGAGGTGGAGCCAGTATTAGACAAATATCAGTTTGCATATACAAAGAAACGAAGTACAAGTGATGCCATATCAACTATAATGCACCTTACATTGAAGCACCTTGAATTTCCAGGTGCATATGCTAGACTGCTCCTTATTGATTTTAGCTCTGCTTTTAACACAATTCAGCCACATATTCTCCTAAAGAAAATTAGCCCTTTTGAATGTAAATCCATTTTTAATCAGGTGGTACCACTCATTCCTTACTAAGAGGCCACAGCAGGTGAAGTTTAATTCCTCCTTATCAAATATAGAAATATGTAGTACTGGTGCCCCTCAGGGATGTGTCAGTTCACCATTTTTGTTTATTCTGTATACAAATGACTGTGTTAGTTTTGAGCCTAATCAATATGTGGTGAAGTTTTCGGATGATACAGCTGTTCTTAGTCTGCTCACTGAGAACTCTGACTCATCCATTCACAGGGATGCTGTGGACAGGTTTGTGGACTGGTGCGACAATCATAAATTACAGATTAAAACACCTGTAAGACTGTAGAAATGCTCTTTGATCCCAAATCAATTGGTGACCGAAGCCCTGTGACGATACATGGCAATAACATTACTCAACAAAATTCATGCAAGTACCTAGGCATTCACATTGATAGTGACCTGAGCTGGCAGACACAAGTAGCCACTGTGTGCGCGCCAGAATCCATCAGCGCCTCCACTTTTTACGGAGACTGCGGTTGTTTGGTGTCAGTAAAAACATAATGCTAATTTTCTATAGGGCAGCAATAGAGTCTATTTTACGGTATGGTATCACCAGTTGGTTTGGTAATTTGAGTGTCAAACTTAAATCACAGATTCTCAACCTGGTCAGAGTAGCGGGCAGGATTGGGTCACCCCCCTCTTAACCCTCAGGAACTGTTCAACGAGGCTCTATTGGGTTTAATCTGCGAATACTCGCAGATGCCCTCAGGGAGAAGATACAGGGCGAATACTCGCAGATGCCCTCAGGGAGAAGATACAGGGTCTCTTTATGTAAATACAACCGGTTCAAACATTCTTTTGTCCCAGTGTCAGTTAAGCTCATTAATGAGCAAATGTAGGGAGGTTTTTATCAGAACTGTAACATGTACCAGCATCTTTTTAAATTCGTACTAGAATTTTTAACATGTATAGCATTTGTAGTGTGTGTTTGAATGTGTATTAGTACTGTATTGTGCACTGCACTTTAATATGCACCAGCACTTTACTGTGCATTGCACTTTAAATGTGTAATTGTAACTGCAATGTACTTCAAGTATTGGAGCTTGATCCTCTTGCACTTTGGTCCCCATCTGGTTGCCAGTTATGTACCCTCTCCTTTGTTGGATGTTTTATGTTTTATGTTGTCTATATGTTTTATGTCTGCTTATGCAGCAGTACCCTGTCTCTAAACCAAATTTCTCCCAAGGGAGACGAATAAATGAACTTGACTTGACCTTGACTTGACTTGATTAAGCTATTCAAAGAAGCTCTGACTACAGATGAAAATAGGGCTGTCATAATTCCTCAAATAAATTTGACTACTCAGCTGCAAGAAATACTAAAACCATTTAAAAATCATAATAAAGGATAGTGCTATTTAGGGCTGGGCGATATGCCAAAAATGTCTTATTGGTAATTGCCTTAAAAAATACCGCAATATCCGATAATATTGTCTACCCAAGCCCCACCTCCACCACGCCCCCCCATAAACACACACCATGGTCAGTTTGGTCTTAATTATTGCCACATTAAAGTTTGGTTTTACTTTTTTTAGTTTGTGCTTAAACTAACAGAAAATATTAGCTTTTCTCTTATGTTGGTGTTGCTAATAATTTCCACTGTTCTTATCAACTTTGTGTTTGAAATGAATTTCTTGAGGAGAAATGTTGAGGAAAATAATACACTGAAACTAATGACTTTGTGGTATGGTAAAATCTTTTACATTAATTCATGTAATTTAAACATTGTAAAATCAAGATTAAGTTGGAACTATAATATCTTAAGTAAAATTTACACTATTTATTCATGTAATAACATAAGAAGAAAGAGTAAATTGTATCATATATTTACAAATACTATTTATGTTTTATAGTCATAGCACATTCACCTAAAAAAACTAAGTAAATTTTAATCTGAAAAGCAAAGTGCGTTTGAATCCACGCGCAGGTTTTTTGTTTTTTTTTTTTACAACAAGATCCGGCTTGCAGTGGCAGAGACGGTCGGTTTGGGATGTCGCTTTTACATGGCTGACTTATTTTCGGTACGTTTTGACTTTTCTATTTTAGATTTGTGATAACAACTATGTGTTCATTTTGATGGTTTTTGATTATTGCAGTTAACCGCAAATTAACTGAACGTGAGTTTTAATCACAATAAGGTTAACGTTAGCTAAAGCGCCGCCATTATCCACTTCTATAAAGTTGAGACTGGTTAGTCAAAAATAGAGGGGATTAAATCTAGTTAACCGCGTGCTTGTAGAAAAAGTCACCCAGTCTGGTTAACTTCAGAGTAATTTAATGTTAGCTGGCCGTGATTAAGCTCAAACTGTTACGTTCTGTAAGGAAATCGATGTATTAACAAACTCACCACCAAAGAATGTGTGTGTCCTAGCTAATGTTAGCTTTATTTAAAAGTGTCTAACGTTAACGTTAGTCGTTTTATATCAACTGAATATTTCGCAGCAAGTAATTTATCAAAGCTAGTCTGCACCAAAAAAGGAAAGTTTGGAAAAATGCAGTAACGCTACCAGATGGCAGGTGAACTTGGATACCAATTAAACATTGATGTGTAGCAGCAAGTGCTTGTATGAATTCAGCCATTTTATTTTAGTGAGCTAGCGGTATGAAGGTCCGGTCACCTTTTTAATTAAAATAAAATGTAATGTTTTTAAAACCTAACGTTAGATCACAGCCTTTGACGGTTAAAGTGAGGGAGGAGTTGGGCTAACGGTTAGCCCAAAGTTAGCATCAGTAGCTTCCGCCCTGTGCATCTCAGTCTAGGAAATGAAGCAGGAACCGTTAACTTTGAATGCAATGAGCGGCAAGCCTCTCCGCCTCGTTGCCATGGCAATTGTCAGGTACTCGTCACATGTTCAATGCTGTATTAAAAGGACTTAAAACACAATGTAAATGAGAACTCAGTGCAACAATTTGTTTCTCTCAACAGGTAAAAGAACAGTACAGGAGTGCGTTGTGATATCAGTGACTGGTCTGACGCGGCAACATTAGTCTCATACAGGCAAGTAGAAATCTTTGTAACAATACTATAATATTGCAGCTCTTATTTTTCCCTGTTCTTTATTGTGTAATGTAATATGAACTGTAAATACATTTGGCATTAACTTTTAGAGTATTACTTTAACATCACAAATTGTGTCTGTCCTTTTACAGGGTGACCTTGTTCTCAGAAGGAACCAATACAGTGGACAACTGACGTAAAACTGTCATCTGCAGCCTTATCCTGTACCTCGACAAGAAAGAAGAAGAGCTATTTGAAAAATATAATCCCAGATATGTGTTGGATGGAGTAAAATGGATTTTTCTTTTCTTTAGGGGAAATTGTTGATTGTTGGTTGCTTCTACAGTTATTGTAAATGATCAGAGAGGTTACTGAATGTACCTTAACTACTAATCAGTTGATGTGAAGATGTGAATGTTGACATAATAAACTGTTCAACTTTATTGTATTTAATTGTGATTTGTGATAAAAGTATTTGATGCAGAGAAAAATATTACATTTATTTGGTAACACTTAAAAAAAGCAACATTTACATAATAATAGTGAGTAACATAAATTCATTAAACTAAGTAATTTAAAATGTGAAATGGACAGACATTATAAAATCTACTTAATTACTTCATAACACTAAATATTACAGATTTATAAAATTTACTTGATATTTTCACATTTTAAAATTAAATTTACTTAATTACTTTTAATAAATACAACCTGCTAAGTTAAATATAATTAAGTAACATTTACTTAATGTCTTCACAAATGTTACATTTAGAGTTAAGTACATTTTACTTGATACTGGCAAGTAAGTTGTACTTGATATCACAGCAGTAAAATTTACTAAGTGAGTGCAAATTGTTACAATGATTTTATCAAGTAAATCCTACAAGTTGTTTTTATCAGTGTAGAACCCAAATACTATGGGGAACTTTGGTAAGATATATCTTTCGAGTCTTCTTAGCGCGCTAAGAGTGAGCGTTATCGGGGAACCGGGCCCTGTATGGTGACTATGGGGCTATGTAAAATATTTTTTGCAACTTACTAGTTTGTCAATAATCATCTGTTACCTGACTGTTGACATCCACATCGCAATACTTACAAGACATCGTCAATATATAATAATATTATCATATCGCCCAGCCATAGTACTATTCAATTAAATAGATATATGCTGGTTTAATATGCGCTTTATTTATATGCATGTACGTTATGTGCATCTCCATTCAGAGTAAATGCTGCTCCACACAAACTTCTCATTTACATGCGCTGAGACGTCTCTAACTCCATCTCTGCATTTGCTGTGAGTCTGAGCTGCTTATAACGTTCATCTGGAAACAGTGTGCATCATCATATTTATAAGATAAATCATTTATAAACCTACGCCAACACAGGACAGTACATCAAAATATCTTTCTGAATATGCTAACTGTTCACAGCGACTTCAGATCATGCAAACTCAGAGCGAGGTTTCAATGTCCATATGTTCTTGTTCAAGAAATAAGTGACTGTAGCATTTCTATCATAAAGAAATGGCCAAATATTGGCCATCAATGACTATCAAAATAATCGTTTGTGACAGCCCAGAATAAAATACAAATCAATTCCTAAAAATAACTATGGCTTTTTTTATTCATTTATTAAAGAAAAAACTGTCAGTGTGTAGTTGTTGCTTTTAAGTTGATATTCCTTTCAAAATTAGGCCAATGTTCAGTCAAACACTAAGCCAAGAACCATTTAGGTTTCTATATCAGTAACCGGGGGGGGGTGGGAGTGATCTATAACAAGTCCACTTGTGCTTTAAGGGGGCACAATTAATCTTAAACTATTTTATAGCCCATTATTCATTCAGTCATTTTCACTATGTCATGTATCGCTGCAATCTGGAAGTGATCTATAACAATTTCAACTAAAATGAATGTTTCATCATGTTTCATTTATTTGACAAATAATTCTGTATTGTAGTGTCAAGGGCATCATTTTTGAGGAGGCAAGAGTGAAGGGGGTACCGCTCATGCTTGTCATGTGACACACAGCAGCCACAAACTGATATAGGCTTATGTCCCTACTGAAAAAAAAACATCAACAACAAAGACTATTACAAGCATTACAAACCATCATCTTTTAACCACTGAAACCATTAAAAATGATTTTCTGTAGTGTGTTTTGGGACATATTCCATAATGATTTATTGGTTTTAACCAGCCACCAACAGAAGGCAACCTATTACCAGTAGAGATGAACACGGTCCATTACAGTTTCCAGTAAAACCAATACAAGTCCCATTATAAAAAGGTGTCTTGTTTTTTTCAGCAGTGCGTTTTAATTTGCGTTTTAATTTGGGGAAATATCTCATTATTATTATTTTGTATTATTTTAAATATTCCCAAAATGTATCATGAAATATCTCGATTCTCAAATATGTTCAAGTAAATGCATGTTGCACCTTTATAGATGATGTCAGTTCTCTAGTAAAGTAGCCTAATTGTGTAATCTATTATCTTTGCATAAAACTTTGTCTGTTTACTTAAGTACCAGATATGGTGTCATACCATAAAATATTTTTAATACGACTTAATTTGTATTTAATAAAAATAATTGTAAGTTACTAAGTAGCCTCTATAACACTTTAACAAAAGAGAAAAGAACTTTACATTATCAAAGAACATTTTCACTTCAGTCCAGCGAATTCAAGCACTCTCAAAAACTCCCATAATAATCTCTAAAGCTGTTTACACTGTTAAATGAATATCTTACTTACATCTTCACTTATTTCTGATGAAATAATTAGCCAGAGAATTCAGTCAGCCAGCGCGCGCGGTGATGAAACGATGTCTCATCTGAACGCCTCTGATTGGTCCTTACATTCATAAACTCTACAGAATCGTATGTGATTGGTTATAATGCGCAGTGCTTTAAAAACGTGTGTCTCTGTCTCTGTGACAGCCAGCGAACGCAGATTTGAATTTAGCAGTTGGTGATGTTTTCCTCTTTTATGTAGCCTATAGTTTACAGGACAAATATTTCACATAAAATTGTTTGGTGTGATATCGTTCCAAATTTATTTGTTTTATGTGTTATGTGTTATGACTGCGGATGTCGACAACTTGACTAGGCACCTCATAAACACCATTCATGTGTGTGTGTTTTCTTTACAGGTTTTTACGTTGTTAAAAAACTCGCTCACGCTTTTAAAAAATGCGCTCGAGACTCGCGCTCTGTTGCGTTCCATTTTGGAACGTTCGTGCATCCCGATGACGTCACAGTCCCTTATAACCGCGCGCTCGCAGACAGTCTTCACAGTTAGTGACGGTGAGAATCTGAGCGAGTTTGCGGAGTGCTAGAGAAAATCTACATACGAAAGTCTGCAGATACAAACACACAGTGTACAGACTAAAGTTAAGTCCACTCTCAGCGTCACGATGCGGCCAACATCTGAGTCCGTGTCTAATGAGACAGAAGCGGCTGCGTGGCTGGATAACATCAGCTTCTGCAGCGGCTTCTGTGAGTGGATCGACGAAGAGTTGATCGATTCACTGCCAGCTGACTCCCAGCCGCCTGTCGAGTCAACAAGAGCTTCAGAAGCAGTGAGTGCACAGCCTTGTGCTGAGAAAAGCCCGACAGGTCAGATTATATTACAACAAATAAACCCTTTCATCTCATTACACAAGAACACACATTACATAGTCAGCAGATACTTGCAGAACATTTTTTTGTGACAAATATTGTAGTCAGAAATTTGCATTACAGTTTTTATTAAAGGTTTTAGCAGTTATAAGATGTCGTTCACACAGAAAGAGTTTCTGAAATCCACTTCACTACTTTTCCATTGTTTTTTCTAATCTTCAAGACTACACAGACATCTTTAATAATCACTAATGTTTAATTTGTGATCGGACATGTTTCTAATATTTTTCCTGTTGTTTTTCTTCAATGAAGAGATTCCTCCTCGAGGCAACAGGAGGAGCAGAATCCATGCGTTCTTCAAGAGAGCCTGGAAGGCCGTGAAGAAGCCGTTCCTCCGCTGCAGACGGACACGAGTCGAGTCTGTCCCGGGACCCTCTGAGCTCCAGAACGTGCCTGACACCGAGCCCACATCTGCCCCAGATCTCCCCGACTGGAGGCCAACTACCAGTGAGTCTGCTGTCAGATGCAGCCTTATTTCAGTAGTTTTGAAGTGTTATTACTTTGTAATCCTAATATCAGCTACTTTAACACAGTTATAAACCTTTGCTTGTTTAACAAATATAAATAACACATTTCATTTTTAAAGAAACATTTGTCACATGGATTTTCTTTAGTCTGTTTTTGATACAGAGAGCAGTGCTATTATATCAGACACATAATTTAATATAAGATAACTAAACCTATTCTGCAACCTCTTGTGTTTTTCAGAATCTTTGCACAAATTGTACACACTGCAGGATTTGATAGGAACAGGAAGCTACGGCAAGGTGTTCAAGGCAGTCCGAAAATCAGACGGCCGAGAGGTAACACGCTTTTACTGAACATTTAGCTCCTTATGTGGAGATCCATGTCCACTTGATCTAAACATGTTTAAAATAAATGACAGATTGGAGAATGTAAGAATAATTAATATGTCTTTTTTCCTCTCTTTGCAGGTTGCCATCAAAAGAACGCAGAAATGGAGCAACTACTGTTCTCTTCAGATTGTGAGTTGGCAAAGAGTAAAGAACACATGTTTGGTTGTTTAAAGCTATCTAACCGCTGGGTGGTCTTGTCCTGTCCTCTAGCCTGGTTGTTCCAGACGTCTGGCTACAGAAGTGGGGCTGATGCTGATGTTGAGACGTCCTCCAGTGTGCCCCTACATCATAGAAATGTACGAGTGGTTCGATCAGCCCCTGGTCTTCTCGCTCGTTCTGGAGTTCCCTCAGCCGTGCGTGTCCTTGCGAGAGTTCATCACAGATTCGTCAGGACTGAGAGAAGCGGTCGCGCGGGGGGCTTCATGCGTCAGTTAGTCCTGGCGGTGCAGCACTGCATAAACCACGGCGTGTTTCATAATGACGTCCATGCTGACAACGTCCTGGTGAACACCGACACTCTGGAGCTGAAGCTGATCGACTTCGGCTCCGGTCACCTGCTTGACAGCGCTGGCTATGACAGCTTGAAATATATAGGTGAGCTGGCTTTTTGTATCGCTTTGTGATTTATTTTGTTTTCTGAAAAATATTAATCGTACAATGTCTTGCTTACAGGAGCATTCCTGTTCTGCCCACCAGAGGTCTTCTCCAAACCCAAATACTACGCCGTCCCAACAAACGTCTGGGCTCTAGGTGTGACGCTGTTTATGATGGTGAACACAAAGCTGCCTTTTTGCAACGTCAAGCAAATATTGGACGCCTGTCCTTACACTTGGAAAGCTGATGTATCCAGCGGTGAGGAAACAGACACTGATAAACATTTACCTCTCATTCTAGCTTTTATCAGATATTTGAGAAGGTGTTTCCACACGTCAGCTCTGGTGTGTTACGTGGTCTTGACTAACCATCTCTCTTCTCCAAACTTTTGCAGCATGCAGTGATCTGATCTATCAGTGTCTGGAGCGCAGACCAGCGAAGCGGCCCACGTTAGAGCAGATCTTACAGCACCAATGGTTTGAAAGTCAGCTCTAGGATGAAGGCAGGCGTGGGATCCTTCTGTCATCTGGGTCAGACGTAAGGTAGTGTAACTGAACTACATCTGCAGTCATTCTCGTTAGAGGTCAAGTACTGGTGTATTTTTCATTTCTGAATTATGATCAGAAAATGAAGCAGCTATTGAACAGTACTGAACTGACTGGAGGACATTTAATGTTCTGGTCCTTTTCTAAATAACATGATCAGATGATGAAACAGAGACTGAGTGAAGACAGGGTCAAGAATACTGTTCCTCAGAGGACACACAACATCCAGTCGGCTGAAGAACCCTGGACTAGACAGGAAACACGACCCAGAGACGGAAACAATGGCTAATTTTCTTGAGAACATGAACCTAGACTTCTAAAGGACCGATGTGGCCATTTCTAATATAGTAAATAATTAAACCATAAATCAAGCAAGAAGAAGATGATGCAGGCTGCTGTGAAGCGTGTTCACAAGAGTTCTAACAGTTCGGACATTGCAGTGAATCAGAGGTGAAAAACCGATATAAATACTGTTCAGTTTGTTGCACAGACCAATCGTTTTGTGTCTTTACACATCAATGTATCGTCACGAGCAGCACGGTTTAAATTGGATTTTTCTGTGCATGTTTTTTCTCTCTCATAGATTCTGTTACCATTTCCCAAGCATTATACGGCTAAGAGACTGCAACGGCTGAAGCTAAAAATCATAAATTGTGTTCTACTGAAGAAACAAAGTCACCAATATCTCGGATGCCTTTGGGGTAAGCATATAAACATCAAATTTTCATTTTTGGGTGAACTATCGCTTAAAGGCATTTTGGTCGGATGTTGTTCAATAAATGAATAACATATTGGGAATCTCTCTGGACCTTGACCCACTGGTTTGTATTTTAGGGATTCTTTCCTACAACACCTGGAGCTCTTCTAAGATTTAATTGCTCAAAATTGTATTATTTACTGCCAGGCGCTGCATACCGCTGCAGTGGATTTCTGAAAAACCAACAAAGACGCAATGGACTAAGAGTACTGGACATTATGTCATTTGAAGAGTTGAGTTTAATCAATAAACATGATTTGAGTTAAAGTTTTATTTACTAAGCTGTAAAGAGTATTAATAAATACAGAACACAGTCACTGCTCTTTAGGAGACATAATTGTTCTTGATGATCAGCCAGTAATTTCTGTGGACACTAGGGGTTGACCAGCTTCTGATGTTTTAAATTCGACTTTTATGTGATGAAAGTCGAGTCGAAGTCGACAAGTAGCTGATGACGTCATTAATGAACAAATAAGTCTGGAGATGTGACAAACCCCTTGTGCACAGCTATGGCATATGACACAGCGCTGCCCACATGGCTATTGCTCCTATAACAGCTCATTTATATCAGTTCTTTGAGTCGTTATATTTTGTCACTGACTTCTGCTCGTTCTGAATCAGATACAGATAAAGTATAGCACAGCAAATAAATCAATAATACCAATGAATAATTAACAGATCAAACTTAAAGCGTCAGTGTGCTGGCAGCGTCTCTCTAGCAGTAGTGACGCTGTGGGATTTAGTTATTAATAAATATATGCTTGAACTTTTCTGTTTCTAAGCTATTTTACTGAGAAATCACAGAACAGCGTTGACAGTACATTTCCACACTAAATGATTCTGTACGGGTGCGATCTGCGTATGACGTACAAGCTACTGTCTGTAGCCTATGTGTGCATTACAGTGCGGCAGCTCATTAGATTAGAACAGTGATTAACTTACCTTTACAATAAGCTGTCTGGAATGTGCTTCTCCCATTCAATTTCGAGCATCCAGTAATATGACCACATGTCTTGTGGAGCTTTCGGAGTAAACATTAATTTGTCATTTTAACTGGAAACAGAGCGTAAATGTGGAAGTCCTTTAAAGATTTCTTATCCTGTTGCGCCCTCTATAGGACCAGTGACTAGTTGACGTCAAGCTTAAAGCATCGTGGCAGAGCTTTGAAGTTGATTAGTTGGGGCAACCCCTAGTGGAAGACGGTCATTATTCAGAAATATTTGACTGCTGAATTGACCAACTATAATAAAAATGTCAGTATTCTAAAAATGTGTTGTAATAATCATTTTATTATTATTATTACCATGTCCCCTGTGTATCTCTAGGAAGTCAAGCCAGGTTCAGTCAATAGAATGGCGATTCTGTCCGTAATAGCCAAAGAGAGGAAACTTGCAGAGGGATTAAGGTGGGACACTTTTAAACTCTTCATTGTAGTATTTTAAATAAACTTTTCTAAACTCTGATTTATTTAAAAATACTTACTGTATGAGATCACTTTTTAGGGGCAAAATTTTCCTATAATTTCAGTGATATTTGACAGCATTATGATGACCCCCACAACATAAATTAATGTCAAATACTTCAAACTCATAATAAAAAAAAAGTGAATATAGTTTTAAATTATAAATATGAAAGATCAGACAACAGATTATGAACTAAGGAATTTACCTTTTGAAGAACACTTTTATTTCTTTACAGGGGTGTAACCAGTGAGCTGCCTGACCTCTCAGTCCTGCAAGTGGCAGAGGTTACAAGGATTGGTGCTACAGCAGTGGTACACCTGGTAGCCCGCGTGGAGTCTCTGAGTCGCCCGCCGAGCACGTTCTATAAATAGCCTGAATTTAATTTTTTTTTTTTTTTTATGATAATGGCATAAAATGAGAAAATAACTATTGGTGACATTTCATATACCATTAAAACATAATAAAATAATTCAATAATTTAAAATATTTAGAATCTGCACGTCGAGTCAAGGTACGTTGACATAGAATACATTACGTTGTGCAAAAAAAAAAAAAAAAAAAAAAAAAAAACCGTCACTTCTGTGAGTTGAGGCGGTCGCGGCCAGACGGTACATGAGACAAATTGAACTATAAAAAGAAAAAAAAAAAGATTAATTATGGCTGATGATGCAAGTCATGCAAAAAAGAAGACTTATTATTTCAACGAGGAGTGGGAGACAGAATTCCTCTTCACCAACGTTAAAGATAAGGCTGTATGCCTCATCTGTGGAGCTTGCATTGCGGTTGCCAAGAGACACAATGCGGAGAGACATTTCACCACAACCCACAAGACCTTCAATGTTCGTTATCCACCAGGTACATCACTTAGAAAAGAAAAAGTTAGTGAGATGAAAACAACATTAAGCAGGCAGCAATCATTTTTTACAAAACCCGCTAAAAAGTCACAGGCTGCAACCGAAGCTTCATTTAGAGTTGCTCATTTTTTAACGAAACACAAAAAAACCTTTCTCTGATGGTGAAATTGTCAAGGGAGCAATGACTGTGATAACCAACACTCTGTTTAAAGATCACAAAAATGGAAATGAAAAAATGTCCTCAGTGTCCGATGTTCAACTCGGGGCTAACACTATTGCGAGACGAGTCTAATATATACCCCAGTTTCCTGACGTATTTTTGTGACAAAAACAGATTTTTGTGGAAAAAAATCTGGTTTTCAACAGAAAATAATTGTATTTGAAAATTGCAGTGATAATTCATTCTCTCTCTTCCAGCGCACGCGCGCGCACCTTTCTCTCTTGCGCGCTCTCTCTCTCTCTCTGCGTCTCGTGCGCGCACCTCTCTTTCTGTCTCTGTCTCTCTCGCTCTGCGTCTCGTGCGCGCACCCGCACCTCTCTTGTTCTCTCGCGCGGCAGAGGAGTAGCGTTTTAATTTAGTTAAACACAGATATTATGTTGCTTTTCTAATTTACATGCAAGTATAGCCGAAATCATTCAGTCACTATTTCATATTTATGCCGTTGTTCTTTCTCCCTTTCCCCCCGTGATTTTGTCGCGCATATAAGACGACTCCCCATTTTTCAGCCTATTTTTAGGACACAAAAACTTGTCTTATATTCGGGTATATATACGGTAATTATAAATTCAGTTGTCATAATATTTAACAATATTACTGTTTGTTGTTGTATTTTTCAAAACTTGAAACTTTGTGTGTGTGTGTGTGTGTGTGTGTGCGCCTATATCAAACAAGTAGCCCTCAAGACTATTTTATCCCTTCAGGGAGCCCTCACTCACAAATAGGTTGGAGACCCCTGTGCTACAGCCTCTTTAGTCATCACAATTGGGATGTCCGGTGACGATTCGTTGGTGGATTCTGCTTTCGCTAAAGATCAGGCTGGGAATGTTCTGTCATACCAACAGCCACTACAGGGTTACAGCCTTGACACATCTGTCTGCTGTTTGTCCATAGCAAACATGAACAACTTCACATGAGGTCATTGAGAGTAACTTTGGAAATAGCTCACAATATCGAGCAAGCCACCAAAGAACAGAACGCATCCCTTGACTGGCATTCTGTCAGAAAACCGTGACCAGAGCTCATCTGAACACCTGGCTGAAAGATTCTACAAAGAAACTCGCCAGACAGCAGACATGCAGAGAGACCTCGAAATGCAGTCTGCAGCAGTTGAGGAATAATGTCTCCTGCGAGAAATAAACTACTACCGTTGTGGATCTTGGCTGGGGGCTTCTTCTGATGGGATTATTTCTGACCCTAAAGAGCACCATGTTTTTGGCCTTTTGGAGATAAAATGTCCAAATGTAAAAAGGTATGTAGACTGTCCTTAACTTAAATTTCACAATGGCACACCAGAATTAAAACAACAGCATGCTTACTATTGGCAAGTTCAAGGGCAAATACTGATCTCAGGATTGGACGGGTGTGATTTTGTCATTTATGCACAGGATGACATGATGATCCAGCGCATCTACAAAGACATCAAAATTTTCATCATTCAGCCCATCCAACGAGGTTTGGTGTGGCCACATAAAATCTTTTTTTTTTGTGTCCATCAAAAATTTTTCTTTTTTTTTATAGTTAAATTACATTTTATCAATCAAAAATGTATCTAATGTTTAATTAAAATCATGAAACTTATACAATTAAATATCAATTTATTAAAAGCATGTCTAATTATTTAATTGCATAATATAGTAATATTTATATATAGTTTATTTATAGTTATTTTCAAAGCTTCAATGTACTGTCAAAAAACCTTCATTATTGTTTATTTAATTCTAACAAATAAGTTCTTGTTAAAAACTAACCAAAATTAAAAATATTTTGCTTATAATTTCTGCACAGGTGAGACATGGTGTTGTTTCCAAACATACAGGTGCTGGTCATATAATTACAATATCATCAAAAAAACTTGATTTATTTCACTAATTCCATTCAAAAAGTGAAAACTTGTATATTATATTCATTCATTACACACAGACTGATATATTTCAAATGTTTATTTTTTTTTTATTTTGGATGATTATAACTGAGACAACTAAGGAAAATCCCAAATTCAGTATCTCAGAAAATTAGAATATTACTTAAGACCAATACAAAGAAAGGATTTTTAGAAATCTTGGCCAACTGAAAAGTATGAACATGAAAAGTATGAGCATGTACAGCACTCAATACTTAGTTGGGGCTCCTTTTGCCTGAATTACTGCAGCAATGCGGCGTGGCATGGAGTCGATCAGTCTGTGGCACTGCTCAGGTGTTATGAGAGCCCAGGTTGCTCTGATAGTGGCCTTCAGCTCTTATGCATTCTTGGGTCTGGCATATCACATCTTCCTCTTCACAAAACCCCATAGATTTTCTATGGGGTTAACCTGTTAGGCAGCACCCCCCATTATGGGACTCACAGCTGAAAGTGCCCTACCTAACTTAAAATTGTAACAGTTCCTTACTTCAGTGTGTTACACACATAATTTTGGTGTCTTTGGAAAGAAGGCCCTGTGGGCTGTACTTTTGTTCAACCAGAGTTGATAATGCTCAAAAATATTAAAAGTTATAGACACTGAAGTTCCTTGAAAATGTTTTTGCCACACTGATTTTTTTTTTAATTTGATATAAAATACATGAAATCAGTCCTGGAGCAATATAGAAAAGTAATGGGTTGAAAGTCAAATGTCTCATGAGTTTCTATTTCAAATCTGAAGGAGGTAGCATGAAAAATGAGATTCCTGCAACCTTTTTTCTGAGACTATGTCTAGCCCACCAACCCCCCCCACCACCACCATCACCACCTATTAAACACTAAAAAAAAAAATTTACCTTTACCTTTAACTGTATTGAAGGGTTCTACTAACTATTTTAGTCATTAAACACACCACTGCATATTTTTTTCAATTATAAAACACTAGACAGAAACTTAGACATCAAATAAGTGATTTATTTGAGCACTAGAAAAATACAATAAGAATAATTTGAGTAAGAAAAATAAGAAAAATAAAAAAGATTTAACTTTGTATGCCAATAACAGTACATCCTGAGATTGCTAGAAATGCAGCATTTACAATGAATTACAATGCAAATACGTGCTGATGGCCAGTTATAGAGATGGTAATCATATAAATGCGACATAAAGTAAAAAAAAAAAAAAATATTCACACTCTATTCATATAAATGGGGTTCACATTGATAGCCGTGATTACACAGTAATAGCGAGCTGATTTGCGCTCAAACAGATGGTAATCATGGAGATACAGGCACATTCAACATAAAACACACTCACACACATATAAAAAATGTTGAAAAATAAAAATAAATAAAGGAGTTCTGCCTCCATCAGATGACAGGTGCGTCAGAGCGCGCGTCACGAGCCGTCACGAGAGAGGGCAAGAAAGCGCGCGTCAGAATTCAAATAAACAATCTTTCGCCTATCTTTCACTTTTTTTTGGTGGATCGTCTCATTCTGTTTGTGACACTGTATGCCTCAAAACCATGGCATTTTTTTATTACCAAGAAAAACTTTATTACCTCATTGGACTAGACGTGCTACACAAACAATATTGTCCCTGAAGAACTGAAATGTAAACAAAGGAATTATCATCATATTACAACGTTATTGCTTCATTGGACTAGACGTGCTCTATGAGATGTCATTCAGTAGACCCTTACCTTTCTGACTAAACCGGGATGTGTTTATGACTCGTTATTACGACGTATCTGGTATGTACTGCGTTTTCATTCTTCATATTTTGATGTGTACTGCTTACACAAATTTAGCAAATACATTCTTTATAAGCTTTCCATTGAAAAACAGCGATCTGTCATCGATGCTTGAGGCTTAAATCTTTATAATATATAGTTTGTCAAGATTAAATTTGTCCCGTTTCATTTAATCTATTCGTAAATATTGACACGTGCAAACAAGGGGATCTGAGGACGCCGGGGTCTGGGTGCAGGCTAACAGGTTAAGGTCAGGCGAGTTTGCTGGCCAATTAAGAACAGGGATACCATGGTCCTTAAACCAGGTACTGGTAGCTTTGGCACTGTGTGCAGGTGCCAAGTCCTGTTGGAAAATGAAATCTTCATCTCCATAAAGCTGGTCAGCAGCAGGAAGCATGAAGTGCTCTAAAACTTCCTGGTATACGGCTGCGTTGACCTTGGACCTCAGAAAACACAGTGGACCAACACCAGCAGATGACATGGCACCCCAAACCATCACTGACTGTGGAAACTTTACACTGGACCTCAAGCAAACATGGATTGTGTGCCTCTCCTCTCTTCCTCCAGACTCTGGGACCCTGGTTTCCAAAGGAAATGCAAAATTTACTTTCATCAGAGAACATAACTTTGGACCACTCAGCAGCAGTCCAGTCGAGACGCTTCTTACACTGTCTGTTGTTCAAGAGTGGCTCGACACAAGGAATGCGACAGCTGAAACCCATGTCTTGCAAATGTCTGTGCGTAGTGGTTCTTGAAGCACTGACTCCAGCTGCAGTACACTCTTTGTGAATCTCCCCCACATTTTTGAATGGGTTTTGTTTCACAATCCTCTCCATGGTGCGGTTATCCCTATTCCTTGTACACTTTTTTTCTACCACAACAAACCATTCCCTTCGCACCACAAACATACGGAGCCCCTAAAGGGACCTTTGCAAAAATAAAAAATACACAGACTTTCGTGTTCGCACGAGAAACTATGGCGTTCGCACGAGAAACTATGGCGTGCTCACGAGAAACTTTCGCGTGAGGACGAGAAATGTATTGGAAACTATCTTGTGCGCACAAGAAACCTATGGTGTGCACACGTCGTCGCAATTTCCGGTTTAGGCATTTTGATTTAGCATCATTACTAATGTGGGGGTGAGAGTGTTTAGAACTTAATTTTTCATCGCACTGCAACATGGAAGAAGATTTTATTGATTTTTTGAGGTCCAGAGATATTTCTCAAGATTCTATTGAGAAAATTAAAAGAGGATAAGGTAAATTGTTACAGTTAGGCTATAATTAATCCATATGCATGCTTTCGTTACCAATGTATTTATAGCTGACATTTCTTTTAGATCAACATAAGTGTCATTGCAATTATGACTGAAGACGAACTTTTTGCAAAATATATTGTTAGATATGGGGATCGTCTTGCAGTTAGAGCATTTTGCCGTCAAAGACTCGCAGCATGTGAAACCACCAAGTCCACTGCACTGCAGAGATTAAGAGACAAGATCCAAAAAAAAGAGGCAGTACATCAGCAAATGACGGGGGTTTATTAAGCAAACTTTCAGGTATCGGCAACAAACATGCATCTAAAGAGACAAGACGACTGGAAATTGGGTGGATTAATTTTCATAAAGGAGAATTTCACCAGGTTCGGACAAGACATGGAGGAGGAACGCGACATGTGACGGTTAAAAAGAACACTTTGGTTGAGGAACTGATGATGATTGGGAAGGATTTGTTTTTTCCTAAAGGAGTTTCTTCAAAAGGCCCAGCTGCAAGCTATACTTTTGAGATGCGAGATTTCAGTCAGACCACAATTCCATTCAGTATTACAGTGAATGAACTATATGAGCAGAGTAAACTCAGAATGCTACGACTGTACATATGCACGATGGAAAAGGATTTAGTCAATTCTCCCCAAGTTTCATCAGACTCGTCCTCAGATTTTGCTCCTGACGAACTGGAACGAGAGCCAAGAGTGGTAAGTTATGGATTAAATAAAGTAATTTATGTGCATGTCTGTTGTGTATCTATTTATATATATAGAGAGAATGGGTTAATAATGTTATGTACACTGTATATCTTTAGGTGTTTATATGCTTCCTGTGTATCTGTCTATTTAGAGAGCGAGAGGATGGTGTACGTTAATTTAGAGAGAGAGAGAATATCTAAATAATGTAATAATGTACACTGTATATCTTTAGATGTTTATATGATTTCTATGTATCTATTTAGATATAGAAAGAGAGAGAGAGAAAATGGGTTAATAATGTTATTATGTACACTGTATATCTTCTGATGTTTATAAGCCTCCTTTCAACAGACAGAGAGTACTAGGAGAACCAGAAGAATGGCAAGAATATTAGGACAACCACTTATTACACTGTAAATAATAGTATAATATAGCTTGTGGTTCATTTTTTCTCACTTTGGATGTTTCACTTTAGAAATTCAACCATTTTTTTTTCCCACAAATTCTCTTTCTTGTGTTTTATGGAAACAAAGTCGAACAGGTTTGAAATTACATTATTACAGAATTGTCCTATTACATGTAAATTATTACAGAATTACTGTATCATTTTAACATTTACTGAAAATGTCACTGTATCACACTCATGACAGAGGTATATATTTACATGTTCATATGCTTAATGTATTTAAACTTTACAACAGCTAAGCCTGACACCATAGATGTAATACAATTAAATTATCAACAGTACTCATGAAATGGTTTGGATGTGGTTTTAGTTGATTGTAAATCGCAAAGGCACAGTTTTTTTAATGTTATCTTCTCATGTTATAATACAGTATTTTTTAATCCTGCAGAACCCACCATTAATTGATCAACCTCAGATAGAAGGATCATCTTCTGCAGGACAGCTGATTGAAGAATCAGAGCATCCTGAGAGCATGAAAGAAATCCAAAGTGTGAAAGTGAGAAGGGTCAATATAGTGAAAGATGTTTTGGAGATCTTCTCAAAATCCCAAGTATTAAAACAAGTCCTGCGCGTAGAATTCACTAATGAAAATGCCATTGATGATGATGGAGTGTCACGTGAACTGTACACTGCCTTTTGGGAAGATTTTCTCGCTCAGTGTGAGGGTGAGGAAGAACGAGTTCCAAGACTGCGACCAGACTACTCAGAGAGGGAGTGGCAGGCTGATGGAAGAGTGTGGGTGAAAGGCTATGTTGATCATGGTGTGATGCCCATCAGGTTGTCTCCGGCATTCATATTGGCATGTATTGATGGTGTCGACTCTGTCGTTGAAGAGCTCTTGATGTCCTAATTTTTTAAATATTTGTCTGCCTCAGAGCAATCTGTTGTTGAAAAAGCTGTTCAAGGTGGCCTGGATAAAAATGATGCAGAAGATTTACTTGATCTCTACTCATAGATGGGTTCATACTGCTTGCCTCCAAAAGAAAACATTTGTTCTGCTATTTTGACAATGGCTCACAAAGTCCTCCTTCAAGAGCCCAAATTTATAATTGACTGCTTCCGGAGCATTATGCCAACTGGCATTCTGAATCTGACCAGACAAAGCATACTGAAGCATACGAGTCAAAGAAAGCTACAAACAAGAAAGTGTCACAAATGATAAAGCCAGCAAAAGATTACTTGAACCAGCAAGAGCAGCTGACCCTTAATCATCTGCAGCGCTACGTGAAAAATCTAGACCAAAGAAAGCTGGAGACTTTCCTACGATTCTGTACCGGCTCTACTGTCATGTGTAAAGACAAAATCGAAGTCATGTTTAATGGATCATGTGGCCTTGGACGTAGGCCTGTTGCACATACATGTGGAGCAGTTCTCAACTTACCGTGTACATACAGCTCTTATCCAGAATTTCGTGCAGAGTTTGACAATGTACTAAATGGAGATTGCTTTGCAATGGACATTCTATGACTGTATTAATTACAATGAAATGGAGGTTAAGCTTATTTTGTGTACACCAGTGGTTGTACTGTTTAATTTTTTTGTTGTTATTTCATGTAGATTTTTTTTGTAATGTAATTTAATAATTCTTGAACTTGAGTAGTTTCTAAGATGTTTTAAGATTTTATAGTTTGAATAGCTTTAAAGATGTTTTATGGAGTCAAGTTTCAATTTCCATTCTAAAGAAATTTGAGTTTTATACAAAACATTAAATTCCACTGAATTGAAAGAAGATAGAATAGCTATGCTGATAGAATAGCTATCCTGAACATGAGTTTATAGTTGCAAATATTTGTTTGTTACAAATCAGAAGCCAGCTATTAAATACCCTGTTAAATAAAGTGTTAGATGACGGTTTAGTGTTTAGAATTAGACATGGAGTAGATAATGTAAATCATTATGTTTCACCCCTATTGGTTTGAGGGGAGTTAAGCTTATTCAAAACTTGTATAGAATTGTTTTTATACACAAACAGGTTCATACATTTCAGGCAAACAGTCTTCTGATCTATTCCTGTTCAAAAACAGACAGTTTCTTATGGACCGTAATTTCAATCCATTTAATATTCTTGACACTTTGAAATTTTTTTTCTTTTACTGTAATGCAGAAAAACATGTTAGGTTTGAGTATCCATGTTTGTAAACATTGTTAGATGTCAGCAATACATTGTATTTAAGTATAATAATCAATAAAATGACCCCAACTGTGTTCTTAACATCTTTCTGTATTCAGTGCATTTGATGCTTATTAAATTATATCAAGGGAGAAAAAAATTCTGCATACGAGTCTAAAGTGATCGTTCACAAGAAAATCACAATTCTGTTATTTATTTGTTGCTTTATACAAGACTGACTTTTTTTTGAGGAACACATATGTTTAACAGAATATTAGGCATCAACAGCCTGAGAAAACGTTCACAACAATTGTATGAAAAATGGTGACAGAGGATGCTGATAACTGCTCAGTGCACATTCTGCTAAACATTTGTGTTCCACAGAAGAAAAAGTCTGAATTTGGAAAAACACAATGGTAAATAAATGACATAATTTTCATTATTTAATAAGACTAATAGAAAGGACCTTGCCTAAATAAACAATAACATATACTCAATAACATTAAGTATTTTAGAGACAATTACTTTTCCTGAAAACTGTTGCCTAAATATTTGCATAATACATAATACAAAGTGCACCTTTAAACTGCTATACAAGCCTTTTGAAATGTATATTGTAACATCATAGTACTTTAGCATTATCATTTGGGCATCGGATATCCTGTAAATAAAAAATGCCACCAACCCCTCTATTTATTTTCAGCCTGAGCACAGGTTACAATAAAGTAAGTATTGCATTCCTTAGATGCAAGTATAAGTCTATTGCTTGATATGAGTCCTTTGGAAGCTCAAAGTGTGCCTCAGTCAAAGCAGAATTACAAATGTCATAGACATCACTGTCACAAGGTATAGATGAATCAAAATGTGCATTCTGTCTTGCACAGTAGTTGCTGTAGGTCTCCTGTGTCCACTGGTGACATGTAGTTCTCTGTTCTGTACAGCTCTGGGAATAAGTACATGACATTGGGTCTGCCGCTTGGCACTCTGTCGTTTTTTTAAAGGTCTTATTACATGCGCATCCCACACACGTGCAGTTTCATCCAATTCATCCTGCAATTAAATAAACAAATATAGACAAAGGTTTGCATTAAATTTATATACAATCTGCAATTGGGAGTGTGTATCCATAAACACCACATTTCATTTAGGTCTTCATTAAAGTGACTTTTTAATATAAATGTAATATTACGTAGGCAAATGGTGTTGAGAATTTTATGATAGGTAAAAAAAAAAAAAAAAAAAAGTACCCCCAAAACAGCATAAACTTATAATCATAACCCCACAATTCCATGACTGTGACTTAGAATTAAAGGGACAGATCATCCAAAACATGTTGTTCCAAACCTGAATGAGTTCCTTTCTTCTGTTGAACACAAAATAAGATATTGTGAAGAATGCTGGTAACCAAGTAGTTTTTCTTACTAATTCTTACTTGCGTATTTTCTTACTTTTCTTACTAAGTCAATGTCTACCATCAGCTGTTTGGTTGTCAGCATGAAGGTAAGGAGCTCATCCAGGTTTGGAACAACATAAGGGCGAGTAAAGGATGAGAGAATTTTCAGTTTTGGAATTAAAGGGATAGTTCATCCAAGTCACACTCATGGAATTGGGGGGTTAGTTTGACCCCACACAGTAAAAGATCACCTGTATAAAACAATATACACTTTTGATGATGCAGATTATAACATTTTCACAAATAGGCATTAGGCAATTTTTTTTTTTTTATTAATGTGAATTTTTATTACACAATTATTTACTTATAAGGTTATGCTGTTTTTTGGGGGATAAGTGGTATTTTATTTTGTTTTTACTACAATAGACTATTATTTATTACATTAATTCAATAAAAACTCTAAAATAAAATGAATAAGTGGGCAATGTTATGGATAATAACAAGGATTCGCGATACTTTTGGTGAATGAGTCCCAAAGCAATGCTTTATAGCTAACTTATGCTGTGCAGTGTGCACTACATCATTAACTTTTAAGGCAAAACTCACCTGGATAATTCTCAAGAAACAGAAACGGATGAGATTTTTATCCAAAAATTCCCCATCGAACAATCCTCTGTCCTTCAGGTCAGTGAACAAAGAGATGAAAAATTTCCATACATTCTTTCCTGAGGAATCCCCACCAACTCTCTATTCGCTGATTGTGCTTGCACCACTATGTAGCTGTCAATGTTGGAGTCCTGCAGAATGTTGCATCTGAGCAAACACTGGAAGTCTCTCACGTGCCCGTTCTCTGTTCCACAGTCGCCTCTAATGATCCGAGGACAGCCACCTGAACTCTCCACTGTTTCCACATAGTATCCTCCGATGACCTTCGGGTCACTGCTGGTTGTGAACGCATTTAGCCAAATGATCTTCCTTGAAAAGCCGTCAATACAGCCGTTTATGCAAATACCATATGGCTTTAGTTTATCGTAAGAATCAAAATGCCAGATGTAATTCGGTCCTTTTGCGAAATAGTTACGCCGATGGAGACGTCGGGCTTTCCTAAATTCTACTCCAGCAGGATCTAACAAGCTCAAAATTAAGCGAACATGTTCTTTTCTAATATGCAGTCCGTTTTCGTTACACTTTGCATGCATCCACTCCGTGGAGCTGGCCTGACGTTTGGAGTTGATGCTGAATATAGCCTAACATATAGCGTCTTCGACACTTGAGTAATCTTTTCGTCGAAATCGGCGTCTAGACCTCAAAATGCGTTTTAGATGTCGCTCAGTGATTACATATCTGTGGTCGAAATGCAAGAACAGAAACAATGTCTCTGTACTGAAGGCCAAGTTTAAAATAGACCTCAATTAATTCGTGCGCATCCATGCTTTTGCTTCCTTCTTATAAGATGGCAGAGAGTGAACCGGAAACTGTAACGCGTGAGCAAGCAGAAAGTTTCTCGTGAGCACGTCATAGTTTCTCGTGCGCACGTCATAGTTTCTCGTGAGCACGTCATAGTTTCTCGTGCGCACGTCATAGTTTCTCGTGCGCACGTCATAGTTTCTCGTGCGCACGCGATAGTTTCTCGTGATTCTCGATGATTAGAATAACGGTTGCAGCCTAAAAAAAAAAAGAAAATTACCATTCAAACATAGTGCGCTTAACAACTGTTTACATGTAGGAAGAGGTTTGGTGGTGGAAAGTGGGAAAAAGGTCCTCACCCCAAATTTTGCTTCCACAGCTGGTGCACCCATATTTACATATTTATAGATTAGCAAATGAGGCAAGGGTGTAGAGTAAGAGTTACATTCAAGCTATTTTAAGGCATGAGAAATTTTCACAAGAAAAACATTTAAATATTTAAATATGTCACTTTGATGATCAAAGATAAGTTTTAAGGAATAAAATAACAGACTACAGGGAGACTTTTAATAAGAATCAGTGTGTATTTAATTCATATAGTGAAGACTAGGCAACGTTTAATTTTTACATTTGATTAGTTTTTGCTGTTAAACCTAATTTGGGCCTACCTGAAACCCTAAACCCCCGGGTTTACACTTATGTTAAGAAGCACAGCTGTTTTAGAAGTTGTGGTTATGCTTTCTTCTCACAAAAAATAATGTGAAACATTAACGGGACATATAGAGTTTTTCAGATTTTAAATATACCTACATATAATCTAAATTTATTTTACACACTTTAAGCATTATTGAATATTATCAGTTATTACAAGTTATCACAATCGCATAATGCATTTTTCTTCAATATTGTGCAGCCCTGTGTTTTGTCATACAAAAATACAGTCAACGTTGTTGAAACAACAACAACAAAGCAAATACATACCTGAAAGTGGAGTTTGTGGGAGAAGAGACAAATAGATCTGTATAGATTAGATCATGGTGGTCTCCATACAAAGACATGTTGCCGAAGAGTGGATGATGAGGGGACCACAGCCAAACACCAGGACAGAAGTCTGCATGAGTCAGGTAAGCAGAATAAATTGCACTATAAATAAACATTAATAAAACAAATGGTAAAGTCACTAGTCAAAGTAGTTTATTGGTTTAATCCCTAAAAATCAAAGCAATGTATACTACACTAGGTAGACAACCAAAATGGGTAATACCGCCACGCGTACCGCCGCCGCAGGCCCGCGGCGTTAACTGCAAGTCAGTCGCGTGTTTAAATTCATTCGCGAAACTACCCGCCAGGTGGCGCAAAGGGACGGATTTGCGAAACTGAATGTAATTGTAAAATTAGAGAAAAGGAGGAAGTAAAACAACAATAACATTATGATATAACATTGTAACATCTTTAAAAACCATTAAAAATGTACAGTGAGTTAATTTCAAAAATGTAGGATAGTCTTAGGCTACAGTCTACTCATCAAAAATTAAAAGAAGACCTTTACACAAAGGATCTTATGCATGCTATTGTTATTAAACAGTCATTAAATATAAGGCCTATATATACGGATAAAAAGCTAAATGTTTTCATTTCGGTTCATTATTGGTTTAAAAAAAATCCTTCAGGTTCCATTTGCAGATCGAAATGAGAACGATCCAGCATTTAGCAATAATTATGATTAATTCTGTTATTATTCTTGATTTTTCAAACTGCTGACAACTTTGCATTTTTTGAATTATTATTTACTGTGTGACCAAAAATGTTTGTATTTTCTGTTTCAGCTGTTTGATCACGCTGGTGCCTCGCACACATTCATTGGAACAGTAGTCGTTCACCATGCCATTCGGCGCGAGCAGCGGTCCACTTTGGCATATTTTTGCTCATTATGAATTTTTATTTTTTTCGTTGATACTGAAACACGCGTGAACTACAAAGGCTATTTTACCTATTGAATAATAGTTAAGCTTGAAATAGGCAACATCACGAATATTGAAACGTTTGGATTTCTCCCGAATGAGAGCCCAACCTTACCTTATGGTTCGCTTTAAATTATTATTAATTTATTTTTTTGTTTGTTTATAGCTAAGCCTATATTATTATATACTGCAATTTTATTTATCCATTAGAATTATATATTTTTAATTCTTGTTCTGTTCTGATAAATTTGTTAAATTTAAAGGATTTGTTGTAAAGTGAAGAGAACTAAAAATATCCTGTTGGCACATTATAAATTATTAGGCCAGCCGTTATTATTTCTGAATGTAATAAAATGCAACTTATACATGACTTATAATTTTTTTTCCTCTCACAAACTTTATTTTTTAGCCTGTTTTTAAAAAAAAATTATATTGTTAGTTCTAATTATATTGTTAACACAAGTTCATTTAGGCTATTTAACATGCACTGTGACATTTTAATAAAAACCCTTTTTAACTTATAAACTCCTTGAGATTTTAAAGTCAGTTTAATAGTATTGAAGTTCAAGTTTAAAAAAAAAAAGGTTTTAAATGCTTAAATTATTTCTATGAATTAATAATATGTTAATCAGGTTTTAATTGCTTAAATCATTTCTATGAATTAATAACATGTTATCAGGTTTATTTTGTTGTGAGAAAATAAGTGTTTATTATTTAAGAAAATAAGGGAAAAAATAAGGGACGATCCAAATATTATTCATATTTGTTTTACTTCACCTATTTATGTAGGCTACAATTTTTCAAAAAAATAAATAAATAAAAAATAATGTCATTAAAAGTGCCATCGGCCTGAGTAAATTTGACCATTATAGAATTGTGACTTTAAAAGTTAGTGATTTAGGAGGTGAAAATACTGTGAAGATTACAAATGGTATGGGATTTTAAAGCATGACAACTGAAGGTCTATGAAACGTTAGCCAATAAAGCACATTTTTTAACAATGGAACTTAAAGTTTTTGAACTAAAATATTATTTCAACCATATAGCCTGTGAATAAACAAAAAAACATACTTTTCAATGAAAGAACACTGAGAGTGTAGGTTGCGTCTGGTGTTTGGATTTGTACTTCAATATAATGAGCTCCAAGTTTAGGAATAGCCTGGGCATTTCTCTCTCTCCTCTCTCTCTCGTCTCTCTCTCTCTCTCTCTCTCTCTCTCTATTTAACTCTCTATTTAACAGCATTAACTTACAATGAAATACATCTATGGAGTTAGAATTGTGTCGTTATTACATGCAAGAAAATAAAAGATCTGAGAGAAAAAAAAGTTTGAGAGAAAAAAGTTATCACACTGATAGCAAAAAAAGCATTTCATGAGAGAAAAAAAGAATATTTGAGAGAAAAAAGTTTCATACCAATAGCAAAAAATAATATTTGAGACTAAAAAAAGTTTTGAGAGAAAGTATTTTCTCATAGAACATACAAAAAATATAAATTTGAAATTTTTAAAATTATTTCTGAGAAAAAAATCTCTCTCAAAATACTTTGGAAAAAAACCTCTCAAATATATATTTTTTGCTATCAGTGTGAAAACATTTTCTCTAAAAAAAAAAAAAAAAGAGTTTCTCTCGAAACGCTTTTCTTTGCTCTCGATGCAATTTCTTGCTCTCGTGTCAGGATTTTGCTTTCACTGTGAGAATTGTGTCATGGGCGGGGCCACATTCCTATTGGCCAGTCGGGTGAGCATCGTCTTGTCTTGGGAGTCGAACTGAATCATTACACCATTGTTCGGTTCACCTGCATAGATGGCGCCTCTGCCTTATGGCTAGTTTAGTTTGAGCACGGACACTCCAATGTTTGGGTAAGATGATGACACACACAGCTGGCTGAGCAAGTTCAGTATCACTGAGAAGATTAAACATTAAAAAATAGCACTCATATTCATGAATGAATGTGTATTATATTATTTGCTTTGCTAATCGCTAGTAAAGCTAACCAGCCATCATGCTAGGTAAAACTTGCAAACTCACCTGGTTTTATACTATTTTTAAATCAAATGCCAAATGAATGTTTTAATTTAGATAGTTTCACGACTTATTTAGTGAGTACTGAGCTAGTTTCTACCTTTGCACTTGCTAGCCTCAAAGCACCTGAAGAGTAACTGCTTGTTCACCCTTCACCATCAAATTATGTGTAGTTAATTACAGAAATTGAACTTTACAGTTCATTTCAAGTCTCTCTTCACTGCATTTAATTATTTATTTATTTAGTTTTACAACTTTTCTTGGAAGAATCTGTTTTTGTAAACTACTATGTATATGCAAAAACCTGAAGGATTTTTATTTTATTTATTTAATTTTAGTTCAGAGTTGGCAAATGCTAATTACAAATTTATTTCAGAATACGCAATAAAATGAGATGCATAAAACACAAAGGTTACATTTTATGTTTAACCCCTTAGCCGTCAAGTATCGTCGACGGCCCCAGATTATTATTGTTTCACTTTTACAGCACGTTAAACATCACTCTCTTACTTGATCTGGAGAAACTGTGCATCAGTAGAAAGATTAAAGACTCTGGCTTCGATTTTTGACCACTGTTTTGATAAAACATGGTTGCAGTGAGAGTTATTTATGAATTTATGTCAGGAGTTGCAAAATAATAAAATCCGTATTATGCCAAATTTAGAATAGAAATTCACCACTCATTCATATTCAGTCACGTCTGCAGCGGTTTATTTGTGTTCACACAGACTCACTGAACAGCGTCAATAAGGGATTATAGTCCAAACATGCATGTACATGCAGATATGTGGATATATTTACTGATGTTTACTTCATATTTCTTCAGACAGAATCATCATTTCTATTCATTTCCCACTGATTTACGCGATCTGATGATAAACAGCTTCTCCCCAGCGCTGTGTGTGAGTGTGACTGTGAGTGTGCGTGCAGCGCTCCGTGCGCGCGCTGTCTCAGACTCTGATTCGTCCTTCGCCTTACCAATCTTTAGTGTCATAACAAGACAAAGTCACACCTTTTCACATCCCACCACAACAACACCGAGAAAAAACACTAACAAAACGACACAGATACACCTCTGTACCACGACATATCCAAATAATAAACACCGCGATTACGATAGTAAAGCTTGGTATGATATTTTCTTGAGATTTGGGCCATTTTTATAGAAAATATTGAAAATGTACAACTGAAATGCTAACTTGTGCAGCGATGTAAAAGACTATAAATAGCATATTTTTACAACAGTAAATGCCAAATGAATGTTTTGATTTAGATAGTTTCACCCCTTATTTAGTAAGTAGTGAGCTAGTTTCTGTAGTGTCGTCTGCCACACCCAAAAAAAATCAAAATCAACCTCTTGTTCATACAACATACTGTACAACTTTCAACTAACGTTAGTATGCATGGAAGGTGGCAACCCTATAGCTAGCTAACGTTAGACAGTGATTGATATACCGTTTTCTCACTAAATAAGGCGTGAAACTATCTAAATCAAAACATTCATTTGGCATTTGATTTAAAAAATAGTATAAACCAGGTAACTATTAAAAATCAAATAACATAATACACATTTAGCTTTACTAGCTATTAGCAAGCAAATAATATAATACACATTCATTAATGAATATGAGTGCTATTTTTTAATGCTTAATCTTCAGTGATACTGAACTTGCTCAGCCAGCTGTGTGTGTCATCATCTTACCCAAACATTGGAGTGTCCGTGCTCAACTAAACTAGCCATAAGGCAGAGGCGCCATCTATGCAGGTGAACCGAACAATGGTGTAATGATTCAGTTCGACTCCCAAGACAAGATGATGCTCACCCGACTGCCCCCCCCCCCCATGGCCCCGCCATGACACAATTCTCACAGTGAAAGCAAAATCCTGACACGAGAGCAAGAAATTGCATCGAGAGCAAAGAAAAGTGTTTCGAGAGAAACTCTTTTTTTTTTTTTTTAGAAAAAATGTTTTCACACTGATAGAAAAAAATATATATTTGAGAGTTTTTTGAGAGAGATTTTTTTTCTCAGAAATAATTCTAAAAATTTCAAATTTATATATTTTTTTTCTGTTCTATGAGAAAATACTTTTTTTTAGTCTCAAATATTATTATTTGGTATGAAAACTTTTTCTCTCAAATATGATTTTTTTCTCTCATGAAATGCTTTTTTGCTATCAGTGTATAAAATTTTTTTTTTCTCTCAGATCTTTTATTTTCCCCAAATCAATAAATACACAACACTAAATACATATACAGCAAATGCAATAAAAGTCTTCCCTTCAGGTAGACTGAATGTTTTTTTCTGTCTTGCTAAATGTTGGGCTCATGATCAGTAAGTTGTATTTGCTCAAACTGATTTAGTTAAATCAAAACTTGCGGACTTTGAAGCTGGGTGCAGTTAGCGTGAGTCGCTGTGAAGCGGGAGCAGCTGATGGAGGACTCTGCTTGGTCTTAAAGCCTTTCGCAAACGCTACGTTCACAAATAACAATGATTTTCATAAAATAATGATTAATTATCAATTGATAATTTGTTATTATTATTATAGTCTTGTGAAAATAATAATATTGGCTGCGGGAAAATAATGAATAAAAAGAGTAGGGCTGCTGTGAGTCCAGGCATGTTTCAGCCCAGTAACATGACAACACAGCGTTCCTCACAGCCAAAAAACAGACCGGAGCTCAGTTCAGAAACAGAAACAGTTCAGTTCAAGATAAAACAAATAAGAATAAATGCTGCGCATGCACTCAGCATCACTCACGCCGCAAATCTTGAACGCATACATTTTACACACACTGCATTTAAATGCGGCTGCAATTTTATTTTTTTACTTAAATTATATGAAAGCAAGTAAAGAAGGCTCCCTTTAAAATCACTGAAGCTGTCTAATAATGAAGCTCTTTTTTTTTTTTTTTTTTTTTTTTTTTTTATACATCATTTGCACTTTTGGTGATTATAATGAGAGAACTTGACTTTAAACATGAGGACGTTTTATTAATCAGTCCATTCTTTAGAATTTCAATGATTTAGCTAAATCGTGCAGATTTAATTTATTCGTTTCTTGTTTTAATTAGGCCTAAGTAATGGGAACGAAATTATACAAATATATATACAAATATATATTTTAGTAAAATAAAGAAAATAATTTATAAAACACGCAACAATTTCTTAATCAGTGTACAGACAAATATATTTTCCCAATAAGTTGTTTGTCAAAATAAAGGACAGGTAATGAATAACAAAAATGCATGTTGTTTTATTAAAGGAATGTTAAAATATAAATTTAAATATAGGCCTAATATATGAGAATATTGACATTTTGCATATAAATCCATGTAAGCCTAGCTCACTCAAATAGGCTTCCACTTTTAAGGCTCCGATGCAAAGTAAAACCACAATTTCTTTTGAATAATATAACACATAATTCATATTATATAAATAATACTGCAAACCTATTAAATGTGTCAAATCTAAAATATGGTGTGATACTGTGTAGCTTAGAGAAAATATAAGCACAGGCTCAGGCACAGGCACAGGCTTGACATTTATCCTGCTTGAATTCGTTCTAAGAAATGCACATAACTTCATAAGTACCAAACTTTCATCTGTGAATATTAAATATTTTAACTACAGTGTTTTTCTTCTTTGATTTTCCCTGACTGCAGACGTCAAATGTAACACATCAGCGAGGCAAAGCTGACGTCTATTTGCGAAAATGTGCTTTGATGCGCTTGTTTGATAACTTGTGATTAAAGCCCCAGATAGCAAACAGTCATTGAAACTATGCTGTATCAACATTCCGTTGTCAACATTAAGTCATTGAATCAACATCGAACTCTGATGTTGATTCAACATCATTTTGCACCCTGATTTAATATTGAAACAATGTTGAAATTCTGTCCATAGATCAACGGATTTCAATGGTATTTCAATTATCAGGAATATTGAAACAATGTTGATGAAATTTCAACTGAACTAAGGATCAACGTGATTTCAATGGAATTTCAATCGTTTTTAAATGTTAATTTTAAATGTAATGCCATAAATTAAAAAGCCTGCTTTATCTACAGCCAGGATGTTAAAAAGTAATGGAACATTTTAAATCTTGTTTAAAACACAGAACACACCACACTATTTAAAATCAAATTCATGTTTATTAGCCTCTCTACTCTTTATTTACACTTCATTGTCATCTGATGCCTGCATAAGTTGTCGTCCAGTCCCTCCTGCCCGGTCTGGCGCATAGCGCTGCCACTTTTGCACAGCTTGTGCAAAAGAAAATTGGGTGACAGTAACTGTCCCCATCTGTTGAGTAAGAGCATCTAAAACAGAAGATAAAATCACAATGCAAAAAAAAAATAGCATTTAAGTTAAACAGAACATATATAGGTCCTTCTCAAAAAATTAGCATATTGTGAAAAAGTTCATTATTTTCCATAATGTAATGATAAAAATTAAACTTTCATATATTTTAGATTCATTGCACACCAACTGAAATATTTCAGGTCTTTTATTGTTTTAATACTGATGATTTTGGCATACAGCTCATGAAAACCCAAAATTCCTATCTCAAAAAAATTAGCATATTTCATCCGACCAATAAAAGAAAAGTGTTTTTAATACAAAAAAAGTCAACCTTCAAATAATTATGTTCAGTTATGCACTCAATACTTGGTCGGGAATCCTTTTGCAGAAATGACGGCTTCAATGCGGCGTGGCATGGAGGCAATCAGTCTGTGGCACTGCTGAGGTGTTATGGAGGCCCAGGATGCTTCGATAGCGACCTTAAGCTCATCCAGAGTCTTGCGTCTCTCAACTTTCTCTTCACAATATCCCACAGATTCTCTATGGGGTTCAGGTCAGGAGAGTTGGCAGGCCAATTGAGCACAGTAATACCATGGTCAGTAAAACCATTTACCAGTGGTTTTGGCACTGTGAGCAGGTGCCAGGTCGTGCTGAAAAACGAAATCTTCATCTCCATAAAGCTTTTCTGCAGATGGAAGCATGAAGTGCTCCAAAATCTCCTGATAGCCTAGCTGCATTGACCCTGCTCTTGATAAAACACAGTAGACCAACACCAGCAGGCTGACATGGCACCCCAGACCATCACTGACTGTGGGTACTTGACACTGGACTTCAGGCATTTTGGCATTTCCTTCTCCCCAGTCTTCCTCCAGACTCTGGCACCTTGCTTTCCGAATGACATGCAAAAATTTGCTTTCATCCGAAAAAGTACCACTGAGCCACAGTCCAGTGCTGCTTCTCTGTAGCCCAGGTCAGGTGCTTCTGCCGCTGTTTCTGGTTCAAAAGCACACGCCTGTGCACGGTGGCTCTGGATGTTTCTACTCCAGACTCAGTCCACTGCTTCCGCAGGTCCCCCCAAGGTCTGGAATCGGTCCTTCTCCACAATCTTCCTCAGGGTCCGGTCACCTCTTCTCGTTGTGCAGCGTTTTTTGCCACACTTTTTCCTTCCCACAGACTTCCCACTGAGGTGCCTTGATACAGCACTCTGGGAACAGCCTATTCGTTCAGAAATTTCTTTCTGTGTCTTACCCTCTCGCTTGAGGGTGTCAATGATAGCCTTCTGGGTTAACCTCTTACCCATGATTGCGGTTTTGAGTAATGAACCAGGCTGGGAGTTTTTTAAAAAGCCTCAGGAATCTTTTGCAGGTGTTTAGAGTTAATTAGTTGATTCAGATGATTAGGTTAATAGCTCGTTTAGAGAACCTTTTCATGATATGCTAATTTTTTGAGATAGGAATTTTGGGTTTTCATGAGCTGTATGCCAAAATCATCAGTATTAAAACAATAAAAAAGACCTGAAATATTTTCAGTTGGTGTGCAATGAATCGTTCTGAACAAAAAATTTAATTTAAATAAACAAATTATTTAAAACAAACAACTTTATAAACATAATATCACAGTCGTAGACATGAGATATTTTGAACACTTGGAACAAATTCAGTAGCCTAGGCCTATGATTTTTCAATGATCGGATAAGGCAATAAGTCCTCGTGTTGTAGGCTAGATCATATTTCCCCTATATTCAAAGCACTTTTCAAAACTGCCTGTTCATGAATGTATTCGAATTAAAGGGAGGCAAAAAGGATTAGCTTGCAGTGACCTCTTTCATAAGGAAAATGTATGAGGCCAAGTGACTCTAAAAATTTTATGTTTATTATTTTATTTAGTTCAGAAGTAGTTGTTAACTCCACAAATTTAATATAAATAACTGGATACTAATTAAATAGTTAATGTAGATTAGAGTTACCATAGACAAAAGATGTTTTGACAAAATAATCATAGACAAAAACCGTTGCATTCAGTTTTTGACAAGGTTTTGGGCTGGAAAACCTTGCTGGCATCTGGCAACCCTGCCGGTCGACAGCTGACATTAGGGCTGCTTCACGATTGACACACCTCTCTGGCTACCAACCAAAGGTAAGTTAACGTTACTGTTATATATAACGTTACACATTAGACATTATATTGCTAACGTCACTTGGACTGTAAGATAGTTTGCTGTGGTCTAGTTCCCAAATTTTCTAAATAATAATAATAATAAAAACCAATATGGTAAGGTAGGCAACACATGCTCCAATTCCTGTCAGAAAATGCACGTTGCCTACCTGACCATAATGCTGACCTATCGCTGGGTGGTAGTTTGTAGATGATACCTTGCCCGTAGGCAACACAGGTCCGTGTGCAATAGTGGCAGGACACAGAGGGTTGTCAGAATAGATGGAGCGACTACGCCACCCTGGCACGGTGCCAGAGATGATACCTTGCCCGTAGGCAACACAGGTCCGTGTGCAATAAATTGGCAGAAGAGATGTGGGGTGAAACAATTATAAAATTTTTATTAAAAATAAAATTTAATGCAACAAATCAAAATCACAAAAAAAAAGAAAAAAAAGAATAAATAGCTCAATGAATGTGATATGGGGGGCCCAATACCCTCAACAAAACTGTATGAAGGGGATGCAGGAGCCGAGGCGTAACAGCTGGGAATAAGGGCACTAATAGGCCTCCACAGCACCGCACACTTTCGTTACACCTGTGTGGAAACACTCACATACACAACCACACTCTCCACACTGCACTCGTGAAGTAGCACCACCACCAAAATCCACCCCGCCTTCGGCACTCAGCTCCTGTAACAAGAAAATTGAATGTAAAAAAATAACTGATATAAATCACTGATATAATCGTAAACGATGCATACAGCAAATAAACATTGGGGCACCTTAAGCAGCTATCACAAAATAACAAAAGCAAAAAGAGGAAAGTAAACACTCTTGTATACACAAAATAACTCGAAATACAATAAAGAGTGTTAAAGAAAATACCAAACAATAAATCAGTCAAAAGAAAACATTAAACAGAACAAAGAAAATAAACAACCATTTTACAAACATTACTCAAATAACACAAAAGAACAAAACACAAGGGAACGCAACAATAATATTAAAGGACCGGCAAAAGCAACAGCGCCTCTGGACGATACTTCCCACGAAGCCCCCACAGTAAGAAGTTAAAGTCGCCCGCAGACGCAACAAGTCTACCTGTAATGAAATTACATTATAAACATATCAAATAGCAAATGAATCAATGTATTATAGCTTTAAAAACATACCGCCTGAGTCAAATGTCCAGAACGCAATACTTGTTAAATGCACAGGCAAGCCGAAAGCTATGAGCTCATTCTATCGATCTGGATTAAATACGTGCACAAGGGGGACAAGGCACTGCCGATTCGTGATAACAATCTAGAATGCAATTAACAATACAATCTAACCTGCTCTTTAGAAAGAAAGACGATATTAAACAAAACACACATACCGTATCCGTGTGCTCTCTCAAAGCCCGACCGATCAGGTGTGCAACATTCTATGCACCCGTGGGCTCACTCGGTCGGCAATACAGCACACAATGGGGCAAAACTACTATGTAGCGTAAGGCAGAACGTCTGGGCTATTACAGTCTCCCTCCCGCTTGCCTTAAACTACAAACAAATTGGATCGTCACACTCAAGCTTGCACTAATAAAATGCATTCAGTAGTTTCACTTACCGGTTGAGAGAGACCACGTCAACCAAGCACCAGCTGCAAGGTTTATCCAAATCTATGCTCTAAACAAAATACTAACATGAAACACAGCACACTAGTAACACTCAGCAACATCACTAAACATACCTGACCGGCAACTAGAAATGACGCAGGAAACAAGGGGCGTGTCTCATGATGTCATACCACCTCACCGCTAAATTTATATGTAGGTGTCAGTACACGATCCGTTCCACCTGCACGATCCGTTCTACGCATGCGTAGTAGACTCTTTAGAAAACGCACATGCGCAAATGATAATTCTGTTTTGCGACGATTTACGACACTGCACGATCTGTTCCACGCATCCACATATTTGTACCGCGAGACTTTCATTCACTCACAGCGAAAGAAAATGGAGTTCAGCGGAAGAAATGAGAAAGTTTGCCCTTTATAATTTTGAAATAATATTAGCTAGGGCTAGGTACCGAGTTCCGGCGTTGAAGAAGAAGGTCTCACGAATGGCTGCAAATTTCGTTATAAGAGGTAAGTGAGTGTGGGCATTTGAAATAATATTAGCTAGGGCTAGGTACCGAGTTCGATACTTTTACGACCGAATTGCCTCGATACTATCGAGTATCGAAAATGACTTCTTGTTCGGTACCAGATTTCGATACCTAAAGGGTTAACTCTTCAACGTCATTGCTTAAACAAATACATAAGAAATGCACAACGACACACCTAAAACATACTCATATGAGACACACACACACACATACACATACATACACGCATACACACACGCACGCATACACACACACACGCATACATACACACACGCATACACACACACACGCATACACACAAATGCATACACACATATGCGCACGCACACACACACACACACACGCACACATACACGCATACACACACACACACACACACACACACGCATACATACATACATATTGTAATACCAAACAAAGCAGCAAAATCATTGTTACAAACATTGTTTGTCTATCACAGAAAGTAAATTATTCTACACTGGCCCCAGTGCACAATTCATGAGGCTGGTTGTGCTGTCTGATGAGCAGAGGCGGGCTGTCCTGGAGGAGTGCCACAACAACCCTGGCACAGGGAAACCATGGGGGCGTGAGGGCGACCATGGACAGGGTTGTTGTGGGGTACTACTGGGATAACATAAAGGCAGGTGTGGCAGACTGGGTACTTTTTTGGAACTTTCATGGAATTTAACACTATGGCTCTCAGGCAATGAATTGATTTAATGGCTTTGTTTGACTTCAGATAATTATTTGGTCTAAATAATAAATGTATCCATCAGGTCAAAACCTCTCACAGATGCCAAAAGAACGACCCCATAAAGACTGTGTCTCCTGTCCTTCACCCTATTAAGGTAGGGTGTACCTTACCTTGGTGTACCACTTCAAGCAACAAGTTAGGTGATGTGGTAATATTACATATATCTACAGGTGAAAGAGCCATGGGAGGTGGACGGTGTGGACCTCATTGGTCCAATGAAAAGAAACGTGAAAGACTATCAATACGTCCACATGGTGATAGACCTGTTCACCAAGTGGGTTATTGCTGAGCCTTTGAAGTGTGGCTCCAGCACTGAGGTCAAAGCTCTACACATTTGGAATGGTCTGGAAAATCATAACTGACAGGGGCCGTGCATTTGTTAACGAGGTATGTGTCCTTATTACCCTATCCCTTCACCCCATTCACACAGGACATATGACCTCATCACAATTCACGCTGTTTTAAGCGGTCATTGGTCATTTCTGAGATCAATAAATATTGAAAATAACCATGTGTGTCTGAATTATGTACAGCTTAATGCACACATATTTGCGGCACTGAACATCAAGCATGCCATCACAAGTGCATACCATCCCCAGTCAAACGGCCAAGTAAGTGTGCCATCATGACATCCCGCAAAACAGTAAAGTCAACTTTAGCCAATGTATACTAAAGTGCATGTAATATTTCTGTTCTATGTTGAAGGATGAGAGAACTAATCAAAATGTAAAGAGGACTCTCAGAAAATATGTTAATCAGCACCATGATGATTGGGACATCCACCTGCAGGCCATAGTTTATGGAATAAACACTGCAAAACAGGTTATTATTCAAAATGACTAGATAAGGTATATTGCATACATGTTTTAAGAGTTTTATTTTGTGATTTGATGCAAAACATTTTGTTTCAAATTAGAGATCCACCAAGTACACAGCCCGTACTTTTTAATGTTCAACAGGCACCCCCGTCTACCACAGGCATTAAATGTCTGTGAGACAGACAGTACCTTTGAATTGGCGGACCCAGAGGAGGAGCTGGAGCTAAAACTAGCTGGAGTCAAGGCCCTCAATGAAACGGTTTGTTCAGAGTTGGGTGGATGGCTTGTTCAATTTGAATAAGAATGTTCGCATAGTAATATATTCTTATGTTTAAGGTACGGAAAAACATTGAAAAGGCACAGGGGAAACAAAAAAAGGCTTTTGAGGCAAAGAAAAGGAAAGGGGTTCGCCAGTGCTCAGTTAAGGCAGGGGACGAGGTCCTAATTGGGGAGCCCAAAAAGAAGGTGAAGAAGGGAAATTGTTTGCAGGATCTACACCAAGGGCCATTCAACCTCACATCCCTGACAGAGAAGGGTGTGGCTATGTTAGGGAAAATACAGAAAGTTAATGTTGCGCAGCTAAGGCCCTACTTTCGGCCACAAGGTATTGTAATAATCCTACTTGGTTACATAGCAAACAAAAACATGACACTTGACAATGATGATTAGTATTTACTTTCCTGTTGTGTAGATCACAGCCATGAATCTGAGGGCAGCCAAAACGATGCAGAAAATATTGGACTGGTGGACCACCAGTATGCCATAAAGGTCCACTGTGGTCCAAGAGGTTGTGTCCTCAGCAAGAACAAGTGGTGAGTGCCAAACTAAACGGGATGGTTCACATACACAGCTTGTTGGTGTGCTTTACATAAATGCATGATTGCTCATTCCTAACAGGGATATTTTTTATTTCTAGCTGACCTATGTGCTGGACAGAACATGTCCAGCAAAAGAAATTGTTGTTCTGGATGGCCCAGTTTGTCTTCAAAGGGAGGACTTTTGGAGCCTGGGCTAGATGAACAGGTGGAGAGCAATGTAAGTGGATATTGCTGTAAAGAGTTGGATGGTTCTAATGCCCTTTATTGTAATTATGCAAAACATTCTGTGCTTTCAGATTGGGAATGCGTGCTTCAGGCTGGTAGAGGAGGCAGCCAGGAGACATGTATGTATTTGTATTTACCTTGATGGCTTACACATAAATTTGTGCAAAAGTGAGTACACCTATCACATTTTTCCCAAATACTTTGTCTTTTCATGGGACAGCACTATAGAAATGAAACTGTGATGCATCTTAAGGTAGTCGCTGTACAGCTTGTATAACAGTATAGATGTATTGTCCTCTAAAAATAACTCAGCCATTAACGTCTTTACAGCTGGCAACAAAAGTGAAAGGTGGAGGAGAGCAAGGAGTGTAACATCCACCAGCTCTGTGATGTCATCATGAAGGATTGGGAGAGGATTCCTATAGAAAGCTATGCAGCTCTGGTGAATTTCAAGTCTGTAGGGGTTAATGCAGTGCATAATAATGGTACTCACAAAAAATATTGACAGTTTATGCACAATTAGGACATTCGCTGTGAGGTGTACTCACTTTTGTTGCCAGCTGTTTAGACGTTAATGGCTGTATGTAGAGTTATTTTCAGAGGACACTAAATCTATACTGCATAACAAACTGTACACTGACTATCTTAAGATGCATCAGTTTCATTCCTATAGTGCTGTCCCATGAAAATATATAACAGAATATTTGCTAAAATGTGAGGGGGGGTACTCACTTTTGTGAGATATATGTATATGAAATGCAGACATACAATTTTATTCAGGGAATGGATGTCCACATTGCTGACCTATTTGAAGTCCCTAAATGGAAACTAAGGGAACCTGGTTTGCCAGTAAGTTGCATAATGTGTTTACAAGTCCAGCAGATACACCTCTTTAAGTGAAGATATGTCCAAGGAGATCTGAACATAGTTTTTTTTTCATAGGACAATGTGGAAATCTAAAGACATCATCATTTTGCCAGCATGGTCTAGGGGGTCACAAACAGCAAGCCACTACATGCTTTGTGTACAGTTAAAATTGTTTTTTTAGTTTTTTTTTTCCTCTATTTTTAAACCAGTTGGTGCCCCTATAGCTGACATTAATAGGGTATGTTCTTCACAGGTGTTATTAGTTGCTAAAAAGGAGGCTATTTTTCTGGACCCATTATGTCCAAATGGGTTTGGAGATAAGAAATACCGAACCATATTTAGGTTTGAAATGCATAAGCAGAGGACATTAGCAAGGTTTGACCTGTGACCGATTAAGGCTAACACAGAGAACAGAAAGTGCATGCTACTATGGGAATTAAAGTTAATACATGATAGGGGGCGTTTTCTACAATTTCTTTTTTTTTTTTTCATCCAGTTAAGCCTGAACAGCACTCTGAAAATCTTCAATCTGATGACACTGTGTAACAGCCTTAACAAATACAGATCAAACTGAGTCAAATGGACTGATATCCTGTTCAGGCAAAGCCTTTTTCTCTGGCTTTAGGTTTGATTAAAAGCCTTGTTCTCTGGCTTCAGGTTTGATTAAAAGCCTTGTTCTCTGGCTTTAGGATTGAGTAAAAGGCCTTGTTCTCTGGCTTTAGGATTGAGTAAAAGCCTTGTTCTCTGGCTTTAGGATGAGTGCGGGGTAAAGCCTTGTTCTCTGGAATTTTTTTCCAGACAACTTGCAGGAGCAGTGGGTAATGGACCGTGGGTGGAGAAGACGGGCAAAGATTTTGATGTAACTTTGCTTACTATGTAATTTTGACATTTCATTTTGCTCAGCGGACACTATATATGGTTGTCAACATCACATCTGAGTAACTGTATATTACTTTTCAGCCATTTCCAGTTCAGTCAGATGGACAGAGCTGTGGGATATTCATGCTTATGGTAAACATACAATTGCTACTAATTTTTCCTGTTTGTCCTAAATCTCCGTAATCATTATTTTTCTCTTTAACAGTATGCCCTCTGCATCTGTACTGGTGCCATGTTTCACTTTTGGATGTAAGTTGTAATTCATGGAATGTATGTATCCAAGAATGTTAAAAAACAAACAATGCAAGACTCCAATATTACATGTGTATTGCAGACTGACATACCATCTATTCGGAAGTGGTGGTGTCTCCAGATTCTGGAGAAATTCTCGATCGCAATGTAGGACACATTTCAAGCAGTAAAAACATTGGTCTGCTTTACAATTATGCTACATTAAAGTACCATACTTTTGAATAGGCATGGGCAGAACTTCGGGCAGCGCTTTGCCTTCTGGACAGAGGAGGCAGAACAGCTGATGGCAGGCACCCTACACCTATTTATAGGATTTATCGACCCCAAATAGTCAAGGTATGGCCAAACTAACCAGACAACCATTTTTACGTATGCATTCTATATAGGTAGGTCAAAAAAAATTGAATATTGTGGAAAAGTGTGTGAATTACTGAATTAAATGTAAAACTTGAAACCGATACATTATATAGATTTATACAACATGTTACATCATATGATATATTCAAAAATAGAAGATCGTAACAAACAGTTTCAAGTCAAGTGGGTCAAATGTACACCAATAGATGTTTACATTCCAATAATCAGAGTAAGGAGTTAATCTCAGTAAGATGTTTACATGACTGGAGCAAACCTCTTGACTCCTACATGCAGTTTTTATTTTCTGATTATTCACACTTGGCCAATGCAGAGCACAAATGATGAACTAATATACTTTCCACTGTTTTAATTTACGTACGTTAAATAACAAAACGGGTTCTTATGGACGTATTTTGTTATTCTGTGCCGTGATGAAGACAGAAATATTATGTTGGTGCCTGTAACAGTTTTATACAATGATATACAAACCATAACTCATAATAACTATTTAATTTATGCTGAAAAGATGTCTTTAGGCCCCTTTTTAAAGACCCAAAACATCTTATGTTGTAGTGTAGTCTTAATTTATGGTATTTTACTTTATCATAGGAGGAACAGGTAGAAGTGGAGGAGCTGCCCCTCACATTGAAACATATGTACCAGGCAGAATACATCATGAGGAACAGTGTTGGGCTTTTCACTGGCCAGGTGCAAGAACCCTCATACATGTTGATGGATCATGATGACCAAAGGAACGCGTGGAGGGTGCTGATGGAGTCGATGAAGTGCGATGCCATGGAGCCTTTCACGTTCATTTTCGAAAACATCCAGGACATGGAAACCTTCATGATTATTTGCAAAGACACCCTCAACCTGAGAATAAATGCTAGAGTTGGCGTGCACAGTCACCCATATACATTTTGTTAGTGTGAGTGTATTTTGGGTGACTGTGCACCCTGTGTGTGTATGAGAGAGAGAGAGAGTGTGTGTGGTGTGTGTGAGAGAGAGAGAGTGTGTGTGTGTGTGTGTGTGTGTGGTGTGTGTGTGGAGGGAGAGAGAGTGTGAGAGAGAGAGAGTGTGTGTGTGAGGAGAGAGAGTGTGTGTGTGTGAGAGAGAGAGAGAGAGAGAGTGTGTGTGTGTGTGTGAGAGAGAGAGTGTGTGTGTGTGTGTGTGTGTGAGAGAGAGAGTGTGTGTGTGAGAGAGAGAGAGTGAGAGTGTGTGTGTGTGAGAGAGAGAGTGTGTGTGTGTGTGTGAGAGAGAGAGGGAGAGAGAGTGGTGTGTGTGAGAGGGAGAGAGAGAGAGAGTGTGTGTGTGTGTGTGTGTGTGTGTGAGGGAGAGAGAGGGAGGGAGGGAGAGTGTGAGTGTTTGAGAGAAAATTTTTACTCTTAAATAAAACTTCTGTGTGCACACATGCTTCTTTCAAGTCATTTCCATTGTCAGTTTGAAATACTCTATAATGTTTCCCCCACACTTGTTTGTAGTTCTTTCTTCATGTAAGTGCAGATAGTCTAGGCAGCAATGCATATTATGTTCCTTATTAGCCTATATAGACCCATACTAATACAAAAATTACTCAACTTAAAAGTTAACTATTAGCAGCTTTTAATAAAAAAAAAAAAAAAAAAAAAAAAAAAAACCAACACAAACCGTCTTTGACAATACTACTGACCTCAGACCAAAACACGGCAAGTAAGTTAAGCCTAATACCATAAATTAAGCCTAATACCTACACAAATATGCCGCAAATGGTGCCGCCTAGCCGTCAAGTATTTCATTGCATGCGTGGTACTGTAGGTACCGATAGTGTAGGAAAACCGTGACGTTTTCTACTACGTAATTACGCGCATGCGCAGAACGGATCGGTACAATCACATAACTAAAATATAAAACATAATCACTGCGCAGTGATAGGATAATCAATGCGTATAGCAAACAAATCCAATCCAACAGGACGGGCTTCGCAAATAACACCACATGATTAACACGTGCAGGCGTGGCGTTTCGATTGCGTGTCAGCTGCGTCACGTGCCTGACGCGTATGGCGTTCTTTTCCTGTCAAATGTCAAGAGCGCATTATTGTAGCGCGAAAGTACATTGCACTGAACACGTTTTAAGTGCAGGCATATACTCGAGCGAGCCCAGAGACAATTCTCACAAGAGCAGCGTGTATCTGAGAGCGCGAGCCGAGATGTTCGCGCTTGGCACTTTAAAATTCGCCCGCGTGAGCAGAGAGATTTGCACTCGCACATTATATTAATGTACTTTCGCGCTACAATAATGCGCTCTCTACATTTGAAAGGAAAATAACGCCATAGACGCTGCGCTACTGCTGCTAGGTCAGAGCCAGAGGGAGGGACACCGACAGACAAGTCTACATTTGGATTAGCAGTGTGTTGCTCTTATCTTTATGGCAAATTTCAACTGTTTCTCATTTTTGAGGTGAACTAATCCTTTAACAATTATAGATCACTGTTACAAGTCACTGAATGCTGAGGTTTATTTTGGATTATTGTGTTAACTTCGTGCTAAGATTCCTGGTGCTGCATGGGGTGAGTTGGAGTGTGCATTAAGGCCCTTTGGCTTGCAGCCTGATTGATAATATAATGGTGATTGAAAATGCAGCAGGACTTACCAAACAAAGATCGGCAGAGTGCCAACTCTTTAAAGGGACGTTTTTGTTTGGTAGGCTCCTTGTTCTTTTTTCCAGCCCAGTTCAGTCTTGAAGCCAGTTCATTCGACAACAGGTGTGCCATCATACGGCGGACCCTCACCTCTAGGGTAGTCCCTCCAATGGTGGCGAGACGAGCAGTCTGGCAAAGTATTACAAATTTGCAGCGTTAAAGGGATACTCCACTTTTTTAGGCTCATTTTACAACTCCCCCAAAGTTAAACAGTTGAGTTATCGGTTTCGAATCCATTCAGCGGATCTCCCGGGTCTTTAGAAGAATGTCAGTAACAAGACAGTTTCTGGTCCCATTGACTTCCATAGTATACATTTTTTCCTACTATAGAAGTCATTGGGACCAAAAACTGTCTGGTTACTGACATTCTACTTCTTCCTCACCAGTCTCGTATATTTTAGCAGTAAACGCAATTTATTTGTCCCTTAATGTCTGTCCCCTCCCCTGCCACAGCGTACTCTCCCGTCATCTACAGACTAGCTGGATGGTTTAAGCACGCAAAACTAAGGCATCAGGAGACCAAAAGTATTTGTTGATCACGGCAAATATGTATTGCCATTACAGTCAACAGCTCATAATATCTCAGATGTAGGCTAATGCACAATCTGCTTATGACTCCCTTTCTTATAGTCATGTAGCACAGCCATAGGAAATGAATGGTGTGGGCATTCAACAGTGCAAAGCTAGCTACAGTGACCTTATGTAACTCCAGAGTAAAAACAGCTCAAGGTCTTGGATTTCTTGATTCCACTTTGGTGAAAAACCCCTCTATACAGTGCTTCAAGATCGAACATAATTTTCAGCCAATTTGGTCTGTGCAGAATTATTTTTTTTTCAGTCTGAGTGTAACTTGGATTGATAAAGGCATACTGAAAAAACAGCAGTTTTTAGGAGATATTGAAATGTGAAATGTGAAATTAACCCATGAGTCTACTGTCATAAAGGTCAGGCAGTTTAAGGAAGTTGTGCATATCAGTGAAGTTTTCTGACAGAATAATGATGTAACTAAAACTACCATTGCCTGTCGGTTTGTGCCATTTAACAGTGTCTCTTCTGCATGGTCCAGGGCCTCCATGGTGTGGAAGGGCAGCTCCAAGGGCTCCGACAGTGGCTGTACCACAGACTCCGATTGTCCACACCTGCAGGACTGGCGGAATTGCCTAAACTCCTCCCGCAGGTCCTTCACCTCCTTGGACAGCTCTGTCACTGCAGTAAGAAGTTTTTGCACACATCTGTTGACAAAGAATATTGTACAAACAAATTTCAGAAGATGTTGAACTAAAAAATTACTTCGAGCAGTCAGTGTAATTTTTTTTTTTTTTATCATTGTCATACACTAATGTTCAAAGGTTTGGGATCACCAAAAATTTTTTTAGAATGGGACCACTCTTGGACTGCTGTAAAAACGTCTCAGGTTACGAATGTAACCATGGTTCCCTGAGTAGGGAACGAGACACTGCGTCCTCTAGGGATCGCTATGGGGAACACCTCGTCGTGACCCGTGTCTGAAGCATACAAATGAAAAAACACCAACGAGTTGGCCGGCGACAGCCTCTGACGTCACTACCGATGCGACTATAAAACAGGCATCGGGAAAACACGTCATTCACTTCTTCGTCTGAAGCTTGCGTCCGAAGCATGGCAGGGAGCTAGAGGACGCAGTGTCTCGTTCCCTACTCAGGGAACCATGGTTACATTCGTAACCTGAGACGTTCCCTTTCAAGGGAACTTCGAACTGCGTCCTCTAGGGGTCGCTATGGGGAACAGTATACCCACGCCGCCATGCTGAGGGGAGTGCAGGCCAGAATCATGGCGAACACTAAGTACCAACTCTACCATTTCAATGGGAGTTGCCCCCGGGACGTTTAGACGGCTGTCTGTGACAATACCCCTTACGGCCAAAGGCCTAAGCTACATACCCAACTTAATTGTTAGGGCCTCGGCCCGGTGGTAGAGCTAAAGACTTACAAATCAGGAAAGATTCCTTTAAAGGGATACGGCTAGGAACCTAGCATTTTTATACTAAGTCTAGCCTGTCACACAGGGGCTACAGCTTGCTTCCGCAAAAGCTTGCTGAAGGAGCTGTCTCAACAGATCTCCAGTAGCAACACCCTGTTTAGATAGGTATCCGAGGGATACATGGGTGGAGTGGCGCCCAAGATGAACGGGGCTTTTACCAGCTCAAGAAAGGGCACGAAGCAACCCGCGCGAAGCCCTCACCATATAGGATTTTATAAAGAACGCAGAGTACTAGCGTGCGAACTTACCACAGTGTGGATTTCAGAAAGTGTGCAAAGACTTCACGTGCACACTTACCATATCATGGATTTTCAAATACTGTTCTAAGGAAGGGCTCTCGTGGCACTCTGATAGAGCAGCTCATAGATGGAATGGTGCATCTCAAAAAAGTATGTTTGAGAGTCATCAACTCGGTCTGTGGAAATAATGCTGGAGCGCTCTGGGAAAAACAGTGAACTCAGTCTCATATGAGAGGAGACACTCCTGAATACAGAGAAGCACGCTCATAGGCGACCCTTCTTGGAAAAGGGGAGCGCTGCCAAACTACCACGAGAATCGCCCGAATAGCCCCTCATGTTGAGGGAAGCGATGCTTGAGGTGTATAAACAAATACACACTGGCTGAATGGAGCCCAAGGAACCAAGGTCTAATCATCTCAAGAAAGGGAACGAGGCGGAGCGCGTAACCCTTACCATACAGGATTTCAGAAAGTGTGCATAGTCTTGCATGCACACTTACCAATACGTGGATTTTTAGAAAGTGCGCAAAGTGTTCACGTGCACACTGACCACCATGTGGTTTTCAGAAAGTACACAGAGCTTAGCGTGTGTACCTGAAGGTTCCTAAGCATCGCAGAGGTCGCTGAACCGCACGGGAGAGGCAAGCTCGAATTTTATAAACCTCTAGCGAGGGGAGCATCACCTGAGGCAGCATATACAAGAAGACTTCTGTAACTGCCACCTTCACTTCCCGCTGGATGCGACAGCACCTAAGCGGCCAGGAGACCCCTCAGGGTGACCTGGCCCGGACATCCATGAAATTCCCTGCAGTGCTGTGCCAGGCCTGATGATCAAGGAGGCTCCCCCCAGAAACCTGTGATCTCAGCCGCCTAATACCGGAACATGAAGCCGGATGGCTGGTGCTGACGAGTGTTTAATAAACACTGTAACTGAGCACTGCAAAGGAAACTCACAGAGTTTATTAGTAGACATAACCACCAGCAATTTACACATAAGTATATACAGAAAGGGTTATTTTTATACTCCCACCCTCCTGCGCTGGAGCCCCGCTCAAGGGGCACCTCCTTTTAATCCGGACCATCAGTAAGGTGGTTGCTATGAACATAGAACCAGCCAAAAAAACATTATAGGTCCAGCATAGGAGACTGTTATGCGTTAGAGGTTTCCACCTAACCTCGATCAGGTGGACAGCTGGTGGTTACAGGGGAATTAGGAAGGGGAGGATAAAAGCAGAAGTTAAAAAATCCCTAAAGGGAACGAGTAGATACCTCAGTATCACTCTGACTCAGACGAGAACGCTGCCTCGTCTGGATCACATCCCTTAGGTTCTGCTTACCCCCTTGTGACCCACAATTCCTCTTAACCCTGCCCGCAGGTGGGGGAGGAGCGTGAGTCGCGACACTAGCCTTCTGTGCCCATCTTTGATCCTCAGATCGAGACAGGCCAGGGACCCCTATGTTGTTCGGGCCCAGACCTGGACCTTCGTGGAACGAAGGATCTGAAAGCAGCGGAGTGCGCCTTCGTCTCCCCGAGCTTCGCGATCACCGTCTCAACGGAAATACCCAAAAGTTCAGAAGGCGAAACCTGAGCATCGAGAAGAAAGCCTTTTCTTTCTTCTCGATGTCTGCCAGGTTCATCCACAGAAGTCTCTCCGCCACCACCATGGCCGCCATAGTCCTGCGCTTGGCAGAGGCGGCCTGCTTGGTAGCCCGGAGAGAGGCCTGTGGTGCGGCGCAGCTCAGCTACCTGATCAGGAAAAAGGCCTTCGCCTCTATCCAGGTCTCTCAGCAGATCAGTCTGATATGCTTGAAGCATTTATTTTGTAATAAAGCCACAGCCTGACCTGCTGCTGCGTATGCCTTGCCATTTAAGCAAGATGCATTGCTTGAAGGGGCTTAGATGGCAAGGAGGGAGATTAAGAGAGGATGTCTCCCCCGCAGAATGAAAGCTCTTTCTGCAGGGGGCATCCTCTCATAGCCGTTTTCGCGCATCGCCTCGATGTCGGCAAAACTCTTATGCTGAAACCGATGGATGCGAGAAGAAAACGGCCTCTTTCATTTCCTTTCGATCTCTGTATGGAGATCAGGCAGAAAAATGGAAGGCTCACCTGAGCTGGAGGGCTATGGTCGGAAAGATAACGCTCATCGAGGTGCGATCCATAAACTCCAACAGCTCTACATACGCAGGGCAGGAGAATAGAGAAGGCTCAGCCTCAGCTTCTTCACCATCCTCAAATATCTCCTGCTTTTCCGGGGTAAAAACCCAGCAGAGCACTAACCTCAGTATCAGAAAGTGTTAAAGATATAACATCATCCTCCCGAGGCTCTCTCTCGTCCGCCGCCATTTTTGAGCGCGAAAGGGAAAATCCCTCTTTAAACCATTCAGACAGATCCACCTGAAATTCTCACGAGCTCATTCTCCTCCGTGCCTCAGCAACGGCGGGTCCTGAACCGCGGGAGAAGAGAGATGGCTGCCTTTTTTTTTTTTTTTTCGGAAAGAGAGACGAACGAGAGCGGAGCTTTTTTTTCTTGAAAAAATGCTCGCAATGCACGCAGACTGCCTCCTCAAAGACATCGCGTGCGTGCTCTTTACCCAAACAAATCACGTAAAGATCGTGTGTGTCATCAGGTGTCAAATAACGCCGACACGGATGCATACATTGTCTAAACGCTTGCTAGTAGTCGCCATGATAGACAGAGAAAGAGCGCTCTTACCGGTTCTTTCAGATGCACGCTTCAAACAAAACAGTCAGTGAAGACGAAGAAGAGGAATGACGTGTTTTCCCAAGATGCCTGTTTTATAGTCGCACCGGTAGTGACGTCAGAGGCTGTCGCCGGCCAACTCGTTGGTGTTTTTTCATTTGTATGCTTCAGACACGGGTCACGATGAGGTGTTCCCCATAGCTACCCCTAGAGGACGCAGTTCGAAGTTCCCTTGAAAGGGAACCATTATGTCATGAGGCTGGTTATAATGATTCCAAATGGAAAAATGAATGATAGTAACAAAACTTTTTAACAGTTGTTTATTTTAGCAATGTCTCCCTCCATTGGTTTAAGCTAACAGTTGATAAGTGGTAAATCCTCAGTGATTTAATCATTGAGGAAAGAAAAGCCTGGGCCACTAGGATTTAATTGTACTTACCTTTTAATGCCAACCTGACAGTTTCTGAAGAATCTGAAACAACTGTGAAAAGAGAAATTAAACCATTTGACTGGATATACTGCATTTGGCTCGAATTTGAATGTTTGAATTGACTGAATTTAATTACTTCTTTTTAAAAGCATACCTTCAGGAGATGGCCTCTGGAGTAAATTCATTGGAGAGAACACCAATTCATCTCCAGGGAACGATGCTGGGACATTGGGGTAAGACAACATGGGGGAATTGGGGCGTTGGAGGGTCTGATAGATTCGTGGAGGTGGTGATGGTTGGCTGTTCTGACTGGCTAGTTGGGTCGCTGCTTTGTGTAAAGAAAAAAAATTGTGGGTGGGGGGGGAGGTGTTTAAGGGCAAACATGTGTAATGCATATTTAGAATCTCTATTTTTTGCAAAAGCTTTCTTGCACACACACACACACACCACAATGTGGCTAACTAAACCTGGAAATAACACTTTTGGGGCTTTGGTGAATCTGCGCTCATTCTGGGGCTCCTCGTCTGAGTGATAAACTGGATTCGGTCTAAAAGTAAACAAGGGAGCAAAAGCACTTAAATTGTCAACTTGCGCATGTCAACAAATTGTTAAACTGTTCAATTGCACATCAACAACAAATGGTTGAAACTAGTGATGCACCGAAATGAAAATTCTGGGCAGAAAAACCGAAAATTTAGGATGCACTTGGCCGAAAACCGAAACTGAAGCCGAAAATTGCTTCTTTTAAAAAACTCATACTATATACACACACACACACACACACACACACACACACACATATACATATAAAATTTGAATATAAATATTGAAACTACTGCGGAAACAAAGACCTACATCTTGGATGCCCTTGAGGTAACCTAAAACATACCAAAATGTAATCTTCAAAGTTAACTTTCCCCTTAATCTTTGATTGGCAGACGCGTGATAACAGCTCGACCATGAGTGAAACCTAAGCTTGCACACGAATGGGAGGGGTGGGTGACATTCATTTTCGGCATCTGCCAAATGTGTGCAACTGGAAATTGGACATTCATTATTACCTTCTTTTTCTTTTCAGGGCATGGTGGCTCTCCTCCTCAGACTGGATGTCAGTGATGTCACAATCTTTATTGAGATATCTGTCCAGGCTCCTCGCTGCCTCATCATGACTATCTACAAACATGGAAAAACAGTCAAGTACAGTCAGAGTCAGGAGAAATTATGTCAGACAGGGGTATGTTCAGATTCTTTTATACCACAAATCTTATACCAGAACACCCACCACGAGTTATGAGGAGACGGATAGGCTGGTATGTTTGCCATCCCTGACCAGGCTGCTCTCTATTCAGGATGGCTGCATTCAGCCTAATAGAGTCCTTAGGAGGGTATGGGGGCCAGAAGACTTTATCTCCTTCAACCCATGAGTTTGGCACAATTTCAGTTGCCCCACTGCTGAACTGAACAACGCACCATGTGGTCATTTTTTTTTATTGCAGGGGATTACAAAGACTATAGAAAAAAAGCAAGGGAAAAAAAACTTATTTATAAACTGATGAAACTGACTGCATAAACTGATTATATGAACTGATTTGGAAATTTTGGAAAAAATTTAATTGGTATGAATGATGGGAATGGCGATGAACTTGGTTTTGTCTGGATAAATTATGTACTTTTTGCCGATGTGCTGAAGCCTAGTCACACCGACATTCTTGCACAACCCCCAAACTGTGTATACCCCAATGTTTTCAGACGGAAAAGGGATACTGGCCATAGGACTCTTTTTTGGTAAACTTGCGAAAAATGATGTAAGTCTCCTGACCTACCCTGACAATGTTTTCAACAACGGCAATGTCATCTACAATTTGAAAAATAGTTATCCCCAGACCTAGATGATATTGTGTACTTTTCTGTAACAAGCTTACAGAACTGGTCCCCACAGCTTAAGGAAGAGATCAATGGACCCACCATAATGAGGATGCATGAATTTTTGTCCTTTCTTCACTGTGTCCAAGTTCGGTGCAGGTGATTCTGAGAGCCTTTTTACTACTTGCTGTAAAGGCAAGAGAGGCTTGCGCAATAGGTGCTTTAGTTGCGCTAAATAATTCTCGTAAGGAAATGCAGATACAGTATTGTTCAAAAATAATAGCAGTACAATGTGACTAACCAGAATAATCAAGGTTTTCGTATATTTTTTTATTGCTACGTGGCAAAACAAGTTACCAGTAGGTTCAGTAGATTCTCAGAAAACAAATGAGACCCAGCATTCATGATATGCACGCTCTTAAGGCTGTGCAATTGGGCAATTAGTTGAATTAGTTGAAAGGGGGTGTGTTCAAAAAAATAGCAGTGTGGCATTCAATCACTGAGGTCATCAATTTTGTGAAGAAACAGGTGTGAATCAGGTGGCCCCTATTTAAGGATGAAGCCAACACTTGTTGAACATGCATTTGAAAGCTGAGGAAAATGGGTCGTTCAAGACATTTTTCAGAAAACGAAGAACAGCGTACTTTGATTAAAAAGTTTATTAGAGAGGGGAAAACCCTATAAAGAGGTGCAAAAAAATGATAGGGCTGTTCAGCTAAAATGATCTCCAATGCCTTAAAATGGAGAGCAAAACCAGAGAGACGTGGAAGAAAAACGGAAAGACAACCATCAAAATGGATAGAAGAATAACCAGAATGGCAAAGGCTCAGCCAATGATCACCTCCAGGATGATCAAAGACAGTCTGGAGTTACCTGTAAGTACTGTGACAGTTAGAAGACGTCTGTGTGAAGCTAATCTATTTTCAAGAATCCCCCCGCAAAGTCCCTCTGTTAAAAAAAAGGCATGTGCAGAAGAGGTTACAATGTGCCAAAGAACACATCAACTGGCCTAAAGAGAAATGGAGGAACATTTTGTGGACTGATGAGAGTAAAATTGTTCTTTTTTTGGGTCCAAGGGCCACAGGCAGTTTGTGAGACGACCCCCAAACTCTGAATTCAAGCCACAGTACACAGTGAAGACAGTGAAGCATGGAGGTGCAAGCATCATGATATGGGCATGTTTCTCCTACTATGGTGTTGGGCCTATTTATCGCATACCAGGGATCATTGGATCAGTTTGCATATGTTAAAATACTTGAAGAGGTCATGTTGCCCTATGCTGAAGAGGACATGCCCTTGAAATGGTTGTTTCAACAAGACAATGACCCAAAACACACTAGTAAAACGGGCAAAGTCTTGGTTCCAAACCAACAAAATTAATGTTATGGAGTGGGCCAGCCCAATCTCCAGACCTTAATCCAATTGAGAACTTGTGGGGTGATATCAAAAATGCTGTTTCTGAAGCAAAACCAAGAAATGTGAATGAATTGTGGAATGTTGTTAAAGAATCATGGAGTGGAATAACAGCTGAGAGGTGCCACAAGTTGGTTGACTCCATGCCACACAGATGTCAAGCAGTTTTAAAAAACTGTGGTCATACAACTAAATATTAGTTTAGTGATTCACAGGATTGCTAAATCCCAGAAAAAAAAATGTTTGTACAAAATAGTTTTTGTTTGTACAGTCAAAGGTAGACACTGCCATTTTTTTGAACACACTCCTTTCAACTAATTGCCCAATTGCACAGCCTTAAGAGCGTGCATATCATGAATGCTGGGTCTTGTTTGTTTTCTGAGAATCTACTGAACCTACTGGTAACTTGTTTGCCACGTAGCAATAAAAAATATACTAAAAACCTTGATTATTCTGGTTAGTCACATTGTACTGCTATTATTTTGAACAATACTGTATTTGGTCCAAGGGACCAAACAGAAGGTATTCTGACGCCAAGTGTGTCAGCTGATGGACATTGTAGGTGATTTCACCTTTCCCATATAGCTGACCAAAGTGAGTTACGAAGGATGTCAACAATCCCTGAGCGCAATCAATCATTTCCTCTGATGTTCCAGGAGACAACAGCAGATGCATGGCCACAGAAAGTAACATAGTTTTCATAAATTTCAAGGGCAATGCTATTTTTCAGGACTACTGGGCCAGCATAAAGCATGAAATATCGAAGCTCTGTCGCCTTCCACCGATCTATTTCAGAGGGACTCAGAGGGAGTGTAAGGTCCTAGTCCCTTCAATTTAAAGGATATCTCTTCGATTGATTTACTTGACAACCTAGTTGCCAGTGATTTGCCCCTCATCCAAATATATAGCAACTTCCTGGTTACCCCAAGACAGCACAAGTGCATGTAATCTAATGGGAACATTGTCACCATTTTGACCAGACTAGCTAGTGGGGACAGTGTTTGGTTTAAGTGGTGTTCATCATCAGTCATAGAGTTGAAGTCTGTGTCTGTCCTCAATCTAACATTTGTTTCGGGATATGTCATCTTGTTGTGCCATTCACCCACTTGAAAACACTTGTCGCAACCTGAATAACCATTATGGCTTTTTACATTTTTAATAAAAGCTCGTGCTGGGGCGTCGCATATAAATGAGCACACTTCTGCCAGAATCTGCTGTCCATTGTGAACAATGCCATTTTTTAGAATGCCACTAAGGTCTTCAATAAATGGGCCCAAGAACTCAAAGACACTCTTTGGTTTGGTAAAGCCACAGAAAAGGCCGACAAGGAATGGCGATTTTCTGTAATCAACATTAATGGTAGCTAAAATGGGCCAGAAACTGAGTTTTGCTGCTTCGGAATAGTGGTAAAAACCGTCTATACTAAACTGCAGCTTAATTGTGGTCAAATTAGCCCGGCAGCTTCAGAGATTTCAGTTTTTGGTTTTAAAAAAACAACTTTGGAGAACCCTCTGGAGTCGATTAAACGCGTATACGCGTTTTGGGGTATTTTCTCCTGATAACCCCGAAAAGAACTTAAATTACACTTTCAGTTTTGATCGTACAGATAAGAGCAATACATCAATCTAATCTGTAAAGGGTCTACTTTTTTTGTATACAGACATAATAACAAAACTTTGTGCACTTATAAAATAAAGATAACAAACAAGGAGTGCTGTCTGCAGCCTTTGTCTGTGCTGACCTTCAGTTACAAATGCGTCATTAAAATGAACTGTAACTCAGTGAATACTCAACGAAGAGACATGAGAGAGATATCTATAGCCTGACATGTCTACTTTTAAACTAAACAAGTGCTGCCGAAAACAAATATTCTGTGATAAAGTAATCCATATGAAAACTACGCGATGTCCGTTTTTCACGTCTCCCTTCATTATCTTCTAATGCGACCACGCCCCCGCGACGAGCACGCTTTTGAGATTCAAATGTTTCACTGAATCGCGCGGCTTTTGAATACGCCCACACAACAGAAGACAACGCAGCGAGATTGTTCTTCAAGTTTTTTTTATTTTACTGTTCGCTTCGCGATGAGAGGAATAAGACATAATTCACCCCAAAAAGATGTGATGTGGTTGAGGATTTGAGATTTGGATTTCCTCAGAAAAAAAGAATGAAGCACTTTATTCAGCAAAGATCATAAACATGAGTAAGTCTCTTTTTATTTTATTTATATACTTGTACTAGTTTTCACATAACGTGTAAACATTTTACTAGTTAGACTTTTTCCAAAGACTTTTTCCAAACTATAATTCCTGACTAAATGTATAATCAAGTGAAATATTATGAAGTTTCAATAACAATATACACTACTATACCATTCAAAAGCTATTGGACTCTAAATACATTGTACCAATAAATGTAACTGTAACAAATGTAAAAAACAATGCTGTTCTTTCAATTTATCCCCCCTAAAAAAACCTGAAAAAAATATTCTCAGCTCTTTTCAACATTAATAATAATGATAATAATAACAATAAATGTTTTTTTTTTGTAGAAAATAAGATTGTTTAAAGGATTTCTGAAGGATCGTGTGACGAGTAATGATGCAGAAAATTTCAGTTTGAAAGTCAGCTTTGATTTTTCCTAATAAACTGTTTAACTGCACTCACAAGTGAATATTAAATTATGTTGTGGGATAATTAAATATATTCTAAATAAACTACAAACATAAATTATATACATTTATTTAGTCCTTACATTCTTTCTTGTAACTCATCCCTCTCAGTGACACAGCTGACTGAATGGCTCATTATGCAGCTCATTATGCAGGTCTTTGTCTTCTCAGGTGTGAATTCATGATAGTTGACGCCTACTCGCATATGACTTTTACCAACAAAAAGTGTCTTAGAAAATTTAAATCAATATATTGTTTTCTGTAAGTGAGTAAACAAGATGATTTTCACATCATTTAGAAAAAAAAAAATTCTAGGCTACAAGCTCCAGTTCTCAAAAAGTCCCGGGAACCAATGTTCTGTATGTGTTTTATTGCCTTATTCAAGTCATTTAAACATTTTTTTAGTTTTTCACTAACGACGCATAAACATTTTTTTTCTCAAAAACACAATCATGTACATACATGCTGCTCACATATTATTATAGCCTAGTTTGTGCTGATTACAGTGAGATTAGACTTTAGCCATTTAGATATTTATAAGAAACTGAAAAAAGCACAAATGTCAGGGCAGTGCGCACAGCATCCGCTGCCAAATTCAAATATGCGTTCGTGCTTTGGCTGAGAAAGGTCTGATCCACTTTAAATGTTGACTACTGTATAGCGCAATAAAGTTTGATTAGTTATTATAACTTAATTCAGAGGGAAGTTGCCTTAACTAAAAAAAAAAAAAAAAAAAACTGGTGCATTAGGGCTGGGCAATGGCCTAAAGAAAACCCCCGATTTTTTTCACAAAAAAAATCTGATTTATGATTTAAATCGATTTTTTTTGCCAAGTTTTAATATATTTCTTTATCATTTACCAGTCAAATTTATAATTGAAACAAGATGATTAAAAAAAGCAAGTAATGTTATTACCTTAATGCTGGAAAGACCTTTATTTTATTTATTAATTTATTTTCTTAATACTAGCCCATCATGCATCTAACCATCCACGTGGCGTTTAAGAGCTGTTCAGATTAAAAACTGGCAGCTCCAGAGAGTCAGTGTCATAGACGTAGGACAGAGCAAATGTAAATATATTTTCTAGTCTATATTTTCATCTCGTTATGCCGCTGGTTTTAGATTATGTATTTATTTTTATTTCTTATATCAATTATTTGTAAATATAGCAGACACTGTCTAACCGTGTCTACACTTTACGGCCTTGTTCATATAGGGCGAAACATCTCTCACTCGGCAGCACAGTAGGCCTATGTGAGCCGCAGCAGAGAGTATGTGAGAAGGGAGCGGCAACAATTTCCCTCCGCGCTCCGAGCATTTAATAATCACTAAGCTCCGCGTTCATTGATACCAGAAACACTGCTCCGCCTTTATATCAAGCTATAGCTAAATATGTTTAACGTGAATTCTTGCTAAATATGCAGTTATATTACCGGCTGTTGGCATGACTTGTAGTCGTGATGGAGCGGTGCTGGAGCGAGTGAAAACCACGACGCTCCGACTTTAAAAAAATCCTCTCCTCGCTCCAGTCAGAATCACTCCGCTCCGCTCATACTCTGCTAGACAGCGTGTCTCAGACGGTGCGGGGGAGGCTTGAGCCCAATCAGAACTACGAGCCCTGAGTGGAGCATCGGCTGTTTTTTATTTTGTTGCGTCCATACAATATTTTTTAGAGTGTGAAATAATAAATTTTCACAGAATGTAGCCTATTCATAAACAATAGGCCTATATTAAACCATCTCTTTAAGTTTTTCTAAATCCCAAACATAGTCCAGACATCAGTAAAGTATCCGTTTATGAACATGTTTTATAGGCTTTTTTTACAGACGTGACAAAAAAGAGTTTTTATATATTTTGTAGACTTTATGTGATTTAAAATGCACAAACCAGAAGCACAATATCTGCAGAGAAGGGCTGGCCATTCTCAAAACATAAAATATCAATTTTATTTCAATTTTCGTTTTTGTGTTTCAGAGTGAAAAATCAGTGTTAAGACATCTCTCCATTACGTGTTGTTCCTGTGCAAACGCGTATAAAATGCTTTAAAAACTTTAAACAGAGATGTCTAGAGGGTATTTAATAGATCTGCCTCCCACGTAAGATTTTTTCTAGTTACTGGTCGTTCATTTGTCATTATTCAACTAATCGCAGGTTTATATTAAATTTAGCCTACATCTAAGTTTGCTACAAAGCACAGGCAGAAGTAGCCTAATAATTGTGAAAAAGGAGACATTTTAATTTATTAATAAACAAATGTTATCTTGTCGGCTGCAAGATGAAATTCACAGTGCTGACTCTCTCCACATGGACGCGCCTTTAGAGAGAAATACAACCTTCACAGATTACATAATGCTTTTGTTTTGAATTGATTCGTTTAAAAGACATTTCAAGCTTTCTGTAGATATATTTCTCATGTATGCGAGACACCACAATTTTCAGTTATTTCATTATCAGGAAAAAAATCACATGATCGAGAGGGCGCCTCCCTGTCAAGCACGCGTAATAATTTTCACACAAACACTTTAATATGAATAATAATTCACATTTTGCATATGCATTACAAAGTAAATCATTTTTTTTACATGCAAATTATCCAAAATAAACCCAAACAAGATTCGTAATGAAGATAAAATATGTAGACAAATAAGAATAAATGCTGCACGTGCCCTCAGCATCATGCGCGCCAAAGCAAATCATGCACTCTGATATTTTTATGGAATATTATACAAACCTGCATTTAAATGCGGCTGCAATTTTTTTTTTTTTTTACTTCACTCAAATTATATTAAAGCAAGTAAAGAAGACTCCATTTAAAATAACTGAAGTTGTCAATTAATGAAGCTCTTTTTTTTACATCGTGTGCATTTTGCTGATTATAATGAGAGAACTTGAGTTTAATCATGAGGACTTTTTATTAATCAGTCCATTCTTTAGAGTTTCAGTGATTTAGCTAAATCGTGCAGGTTTAATTTATTCATTTCTTGTTTTAATCAGGCCTAAATAATGTAGTGAAATTATACAGTGTCTCACGTTTTTACTAAAATAAAGAAAATAATTTATAAAACACGCAAGCCTAGCTCACTATGCTACCACTTTTAATGCTCGGATGCAAAGTAAACCACAATTTTCTTTTGAATAATATAACACATAATTCATAGTATATAAATAATGCTGCACACACTATTTAAATGTGTCAAATCTAAAATATGGTGTAGAGAAAATGTAAGCACAGGCTCATAGGCTTGACATTTATCCTGCTTGAATTGCGTTCTAAGAAACGCACATATCTTTCATAAGCACTAAACTTTCATCTGTGAATATTAAATATTTTAACTAGCCTACAGTGTTTTTCTTTCATTTTCCCCGACTGCAGTCAAATACAACACATCAGTGAGGCAAAGCTTATGTCCATTTGGGAAAATGTGCTTTGATCCGCTTGTTTGAAAACTTGTGATTAAAGCGCCACTCAGAAGTCAAAAGCTGCAAATGCACTTTGCAGACAAGGCGGCAGTACGTGCGGCGGTAGAACCAACGTTTTGGATGGCCACCTACTGTATATGTATGTAAATAAGTAACAGGATATTTTTCCCCTTTCAGATGAATGTCTTTTATTGGGATTCTGCTTTGTCTGTCATTGGTTATTCAATTAAACTCTTAAAACCAAATTCCAAAAGTCTTGGAATTAGCACCATCTGTGCATGTAAATGTAAATGTGGTGGTTATGTGGTCCCTCACTATACACTGTTTTTCTCACTTTGATGCTTTCACATACTGGTTTTATTTTTCTTTCTTTCATTTCTAAATTTTCTTTTATTGGTACATACACATGTATGTGTCCATTTTGACTTTGGTTTTCTGATATCCGACAGGATCACTGGTCACATGACATGCTGGTAAGCAAGTAAAATATAATTTCGTTAGTAATTAATAATTTAATTTGAATGTTTTATTTTTAAAATATTTTTAATTTAAACTTTTTGTTGTTATGATGTAATTAATGGGAAAATATAGGAAAACCTTGTACCATAAAATAAAAAAAAAAACTTTTCCATTTTCCAAAAAAAGTATATGTATAAAACATTTCTAAGCATCAGCTTAAGAAAAAGTATTACGGCTACAATCTATTCTGATACATCACACATTTTCACTGATGATCCAATAAAAACATAAAACCCAGGATAGAGCGGCTGAGTGAATGTGGTCTGTTCTGTGTGGATGAGGCTCATTGTGGTCAGAGACGCTGTAGAAGGACAGAGTTCCTGCACTGTTATCCACATACACTCCCTATTCTACTGACAGCTTCTGATTGGCTTCACAGGAAGAACAGTCTTTATGTTATTGTGTCTGAATGAGTAACTGTCAGGAGAGCAGAACAAACTCCAGGACTGATCATTATATCCAAACCAACACTCATCACCCCATCCCTTCCTGCTGATGCTCTTATATGACACTGATATGTCCACACCAAACATCCCACTCCACTCAAATCTCCCAGTAACAGCGTCCACACACACTCTCTCTCTACACAACACCTGAAGATTATATCCATCAAATCTGTCTGGATGATCAGGATACTTCTGCTCTGTGAGAGTACCAGAAATTACTCTGTTCCTCTCAGACAGACGGAGATATTTATTTATTGTGTTTGAATCCAAAGTGAGCTGATGGGAATCTGATGAAGATAAAACACAAAACAATAAGGAATAATGAATGTCTTTGATCTATTAATGTAACTGAAATCTTCACATTCAGTGTATCAGCACAGCAGTGCCTCAGTACCAGAGTTTTTTGTGCAAATCATCATTTACATGATCAGTTATAAAAACTCTTGTTTCATGTTTTCTTTCACACTGATGCTGGCATTCCCACTGCAAGCATTATTGCTCAATTCTGATTTATTGCTCACATCAGACTGAGGTCACATAGCAGAACATCTGACCTTAATCAGATTTAGGACCACATATGAAAGTGGCCCAAATCACGTTGTTTCTACCGCCGCTGAGTGGCGCTTTAATCACAGGTTTTCAAACAAGCGCATCAAAACATATACAGTAGGTGGACATCCAAAACGTTGTTTCTACCGCCGCTGAGTGGCGCTTTAATCACAGGTTTTCAAACAAGCGCATCAAAGCACATTTTCGCAAATAGACGTCAGCTTTGCCTCACCGAAGTGTTATATTTGACTGCAGTCGGGGAAAATGAAAGAAAAAATATTTTTATATTCACAGATGAAAGTTTGGTCCCTATGAAGATATGTGCGTTTCTTAAAACGAATTCAAGCAGGATAAATGTCAAGCCTATGAGCCTGTGCTTATATTTTCTCTACACCATATTTTAGATTAGACACATTTAAATAGTGTGCAGTATTACTTATATAATATGAATTATGTGTTATATTATTAAAAAAGAAAATGTGGTTTACTTTGCATCGGACCATTAAAAGTGGTAGCCTACTGTGAGCTAGGCTTACGTGTTTTATAAATTATTTTCTTTATTTTAGTAAAACGTGAGGCACTGTATCATTTCGCTCCCATTATTTAGGCCTAATTAAAACAAGAAACGAATAAATTAAACCTGCACGATTTAACTAAATCATTGCAACTTTAAGGAGGGGATGGATTAATAAAACGTCCTCACTTATCAACAAAGTGCACACGATGTTAAAAAAAAAAAAAAAAGCTTCACTAATTGACAACTTCAGTGATTTTAAATGGAGTCTTCTTTGCTTGCTTTCATATAATTTAAGTAAAGTAAAAATAAATAAATAAAATAAATAAATAAATTGCAGCCGCATTTAAATGTAGGTTTGTATAATATTCCGTAAAATATCAGTGCAAGATTTGCTCTGCATGATGCTGAGTGCACGCAGCATTTATTCTTATTTGTCTACATATTTTATCTTCATTACAAATCTTGTTTGGTTTTAATTTTGGATAATTGCATGTAAAAAAATTATTTACTTTGTAATGCATATGCAAAATGTGAATTATTATTTATATTCAAGTGTTTGTGCAAAAAATTATTAATGCGCATGCATGACAGGGAGGCACCCTCTCGATCACGTAATTTTTTTCCTAATAATGAAATAACTGAAAATTGTGGCGTCTCACATACATGAGAAATATATCTACAGAAAGCTTGAAATGTCTTTTAAACGAATCAATTCAAAACGAAAGCATTATGTAATCTGTGAAGGTTGTATTTCTGTTTAAAGGCGCGTCCATGTGGAGAGAGTCAGCACTGTGAATTTCATCAATTGCAGCCGACAAGAAAACATTTGTTTATTAATAAATAATTAAAATGTCTCCTTTTTCATAATTATTAGGCTACTTCTGCCTGTGCTTTGTGACGAACTTAATGCATGTTCTTGAGCGTGGAATATATTAAGGCTGGATTATAGTTGTAAATTTAATATAAATTTGCGATTAGTTGAATAATGACAAATGAACGACTAGTAACTAGAAAAATCTTACGTGGGAAGCAGATCTATTAAATACCCTCTAGACATCTCTGTTAAAGTTTTTAAAGAATTTTATACGCGTTTGCATAAATTCTTCCTTCAGAACGGTCTGTAATGGAGAGATGCCTTACTGATTTTTCCTCTGAAACACAAAAACGAAAATTGATGAATAAAATAAAATAAAATAAAATAAATATTTTATGTTTTGAGAATGATTGTGCTCAACCCTCCCCCGTGTGTTTGAGACACGCTGTCGAGCAAAGTATGTGCGGAGCGGAGTGATTCTGACTGAAGAGGAGCGGATTTTTTAAAAAGTCAGGAGCGTTGTGGTTTTCACTCACTCCAGCACCGCTCCATCACGAGTACAATTCATGCCAACAGCCCGTAATATAACTGCATATTTAGCAATAATTCACATGATAAACGTATTTAGCTATAGCTTGATACACATAATCTCTCTGATCAGAAGATTATAATGACGGCAATAGTCGAGCGGGATGTTACAGGCTAGTTCTCAAGGAATTTGTCTTCCTTTTACTGATTATTTTCGGGTTAAAGCATGATTTAAACAGATACAGCACAATCACACTCAATCGCTGTCGCAATAATGCATTCAAACAAATGTAATCTTACAGTAGGCTACTTCAATGAGCAGAAATCTGTAACAAAATGCATTGATCTGTAGATAAAATAACTGACGAAAATGTAAACTGTTATTTTCATCACAAACAAAATTTGCACAGCAGAAAGCAGCAATTATACCTTTTAATGCTGACAATTTTATTATTTTGGCATTTGGTACAAAAAGTTTGCACACAATAGCCTAATCCCCTTTGAAACTCTCCTATAATTTTTTTTTATTTATTTATTTCTTTTAATTTTATTTTTATAAGCTATTATGAACATAACATTTCAACTTTAGCCACGGAGTGAAGGCGGAGCAGTGTTTCTGGTATCAATGAACGCGGAGCGGAGTAATTATTAAATGCTCGGAGCGCGGAGGGAAATTGTTGCTGCTCCACTCTCACATACTCTCTGCTGCCGGCTCACATAGGCCTATTGTACTGCCCGAGTGAGAGAGATGTTTCGCCCTATATGAACAAGACCGTCCGGTGTAGACACGGTTAGACAGTTCTCTGCTATATTTACAAATAATTGATATAAGAAATAAAAATAAATACATAACCTAAACCAGCGGCATAACGAGATGAAAATATAGACTAGAAAACTGATTTAGGCCTACACTTGGTCTGTCCTCCGTCCATGACACTGACTCACTGCGGTTAGCTGCCAGTTTTAATCTGAATCTGAGCTCTTAACGCCGAGTGGACGACATGATGGGCTAGTATAAAAAAATAATATAATTTTATATTAAAACTTGTTTTGAACAATTTCTTTGTCATTTGAAAATTGATTTTAAGTAGGGAGGCAAAAAAAAAAAGATCGATTTAAATTGTAAATCGGATTTTTTTTTGTGAAAAAAATCGGGGATTTTTTTTTAGCCATAGGCCTATCGCCCAGCCCTAATGCAACAGTTTTTTTTTTTTTTTTTTAAGTTAAGGCAACTTCCTCTGAAATTAAATTATAATAACTAATAAACTTTATTGCGCTATACAGTAGTCAACATTTGAAGTGCTCAAACCTTTCTTTAAAGTTGTCCTAAAACCTGTTCTGCAAGTTTGAAACCCTCATAAGACTGTCCATATGAAAGAGCAAAAGATTCACACCTTTATCTCGACCCCCACAAGTTATACAGAACTACCCCAGCCCCCTCCAGCTGAACTAAACTCGGTCTGTTTGTTGGCTGTGAGGAACGGTGTATTGTCATGTTACTGGTTGAAACATGCCTGCACTCACAGCAGCCCTTCTCTTTTTATTCATTATTTTCCCGCAGCCCATATTATTATTTTTCACTAGACCAAAATAATAACAAATTATCAATTGATAATTAATCATTATTTTTGCCAAAATCATTGTTATCTGTGTACGTAGGCGTTTGCGGAAGGCTTTAAGACCAAGCGGAATCCTCCGTAAGCTGCTCCCGCTTCGCAGCGCGCTGCGGGACTCGCGCAAACTAACCCAACATTTAGCAAGACAGGAAAACATTCAGTCTGCCTGAAGGAAGACGTATTTCATTGTAAGTTAATGCTGTTAAATAGAGAGTAAAAAAAAAAAAAAAAAAATACAACTAGTGTAGGCTATTCTTAAACTTGGAGCTCATTATATAGACAAATCCGGCGAAACACGGAAGTACAGCAGTGCCGCCATTACTGCGTGCCTTGCTGCTAAGGAAGTAGCGTTAGTCCCGTAGGCGGCTGTAGCTGATTATAGCTGTACGAAAAGTTATTTTTATTTAGTTTTTTTAGTACGTATTCTGTCCAGTGATGCCGAGAAGAGTGTGTTGTGTGGGTTGGCTGTTTTAACAACAGCACAAAACTACAGGAATGGAATAAACCCGTTTGTGAAAATCCACGAACCTTTGTTGCACATTGACTGCCCATGTTCACGGCCATACGGATTACACAGAGTTCTTTACTATTAGCTAGAGATGATTAGTTCAGGTGCCGCTAGGGATCTGTCGCGTCACGTTTACAAGCACCAAAACGGTATTCATTGTTTGAATTTCATAATAAAATTGACAGAATCTGAGAGCTGAGATTGTCTCCCTCCGTGTCCTCTTTGCTTCGCGATTTTTTTCTGTGCGTGAGAAAATGGATGTGGTGTGAGAGCGTGTGAAAAGTGTCAATTGCGTGTGTCTCACATTTTATTGCATTTGTATTAGTTTGAAGAGTAAAAAAAAATCCGTGGGTCTTAACGCAATTACAATCGGCAAGTCGGTCGGACTAAAAGGGGAAAAAAATAATTAGTTGGGTTGGTCCTAAATTGACAGGGTCGGTCAGTTATGGCAAACAAGAATATTTTTAAGGATGGCCTAATAGTTATTTGAAACTTGTGAAGCTTGTGAACATATTAACAACACAGCTAGTAATGACAGCGTTCGGTTTTATTGTTGTCATCAATTAATACACTTCTTAATTACAATACATTACATATTTATACATTAATACATTATGTTGTCAATAAATTACCTTTATCAGTAAGTTTTGGCCACTGCCTGACATCATCTACCCAATTTTCCCTTTCAACAGACATTGTATTTAATGAGCAGGATCCGCTTTCATTGAAATGTCATTAGAGGGCACCGGCAAGTGTCACACCGCCACACTTCGCAGGCACGCAGTAATGGCGGCAGGCAAGATGGCGGCGCCCATAGAGTTTGCGGCGGATTTGTGTACTGAAGTACAAATCCAAACACCAGAAGCAACCTACACTCTCAGTGTTCTTTTTACTGAAAAGTATGCATTTTATTTATTTATTCACAGGCTATATGGTTGAAATAGTATTATTTTAGTTGAAAACTTTAAGTGCCATTGTTTTAAAAAATGCATCAAATGTTTCATAGACCTTCAGTTGTCATGCTTTAAAATCACATGCCATTTGTAATTTCAATGTATTTTAACCTCCTAAATTACTACCCCAATTCTATAATGGTAAAAATTTATTCAGACCGATGGCATTTTTTTTATGACATTATTTATTTTTTATTTTTAGAATAGGCTAATTGTAACATAAATGGATGAATCAAAACAAATATAACTTTTTAACTGCAGGCAGATATAGGCCTATATTATTGTACATTACAAATATTTGGATCCCTTATTTTATTAAAGAATAAATACTTACTTTCTTCAAGAATAAACATTATAAATAAATAATTAAAGAAATAACCTCTATTAGCCCTTATTTGTAGGTTGTAGGAGATATGCGAGCGATTCATAGATTTAAAAAAGAAAAAAAGTGGTTGCTTGGTTTCAGAAAACGAATACAGCTCGTAAAAAAATGCTATGATGAAAAAGTAATGCTAACTTATTAATTCATAGAAATAATTTAATTTATTTATTTTTTTCGAGATTCAACTTGAATTTCAATACTATTAAACTGACTTTAAAATCTGAAGGAGTTTATAAGTTGAAACTGTAAAATGTCACAGTGCATGCTAGCCTAAATGAACTTGTATCTTGTATAGTATCCGAAGACTTGAGTGCATGTTAGCATAAAACTAACCACAGTTTTTTTTTTTTATTTTTTTTTTTTAAATGAACAATTCCTGTATAAAATGTGACAGCAACTTTTATATCAAACATTTTGAAATCGTCCACAGCTGAGCAACGCGAGTGTGAATGTGATGCACAAAGTCATTTTTAGATGCAATGGAAAAATAAAGCTGGATAAAAACATACACGGAAACCCGCTAAAAAATAAATTACATTTGTGAGAGTTGCATTTTATTACATTCAGAAATAATAACGGCAGGCCTAATAATGCTATAGGCTAATGTACCAACAGGACATTTTTTAGTTCCCTTCACTTTACAACAAATCCTTTAAATTTAAAAAAATTATCAGAACAGAACAAGAATTACAAATATATAATTCTAATGGATAAATATAATTGCAGCAGGCTATATAATAATATAGGCTTATAAACAACAACAAAAATAATAATAATTAAAAATAATTTAAAGCGATACATTATGTTGGGCTTATCTCTCTCATTCGGGACAAATCCAAACATGTTGCCCATTTGAAGCTAAACTCTTATTCATGAGGTAAAAATAGGCTTTGGATTTCACATGTGTTTCAGTATCGACGAAAAAAAAAATCATAATTAGCAAAATTATGCCAAAATGGCCCGCTGCTCGCGCCGCATGGCTCAGTGAACGACTGCTGTTTCCAATGAATATGTGCGCGTGAGGCACCAGCGCGATCAAAGTCACAATTCACAATTATTGGTCACACAGTAAAGGCACAATTCAAAAATGCAAAGTGTTAGCAGTTTGAAAAATCAAGAATAATAACAGAGTGAATAAGAATTATTTGTAAATGCTGGACCGTTCTCATTTCGCTCTGCAAATGGAACCTGAAGATTATATATTATTATTATTATTATTATTATTTTAAACCAAGAATGAACCGAAATGAAAACATTTTAATCCATATATATATATATATATATATATATATATATATATATATACAGAGCTGGGTAGGAACGGATTGCATGTAATCTGGATTACGTAATCAGATTCCTACAGTTACTTTTTTATGGATTACATAAAACTACTTTTTAAAATACTCGTAATCAGACTACAGTTACTTTTTTATGGATTACATGATTACATTTAATTTACACAATGGTAATAAGTTGTTCACAATTCACTGATTCTACTAAATTTCCTTTTTTTTTAACGTTTATATTTTTTCCCATCAAAACATACACATACATAATTCGTTCAATCTTCTACTTCTTACAGGGGGAGTGTCAGAATCGCGCTCAGAAGAAATCAGTAACAACATAATGGAAAATGGAGGGGAACACAGCCTTTAATATGCTCTTTAATATATTTTTTGTAATGTTGATTTTTCTTTATTGTTACTACCTTAAGTGTTTTAAGATGAAATATTTAACTTAGATATGGTCTTTAATATATATATATATATATTGTGTGTCTTTTCCTCATTGTTACTATGCACTTAAAATGTTTTGAGATGGATAGAAATTCCATTGCTGTGTAAATTTAGTCTTTTTCAAAATTCATGTTTTTATGTTTTCATTGATACATTCATATACACTTCTAGTGCTTTATTAGATTAAATATTTGACCTGGCAGTGATATTGCTGTGAATTTCATGTTTTTCAATATTGTTTTTTGTAATGTAGCTGTTTTCTAAATTTACTTAATTCTAAGTAAATATCCTTTAAAATCATAAGATGTGATTTTGTTTTATTTCGTGTTGCTAGCAAACACTAACAGCAAGGTACATTAGTGTTAGTATTTTTTAAGTATTAACTTTCCATACATTGCACTTGAAAAACAAGCTATTGTGGCTCTTGTTGGTGAATTAAATATATTTTGTGGAATATATTTTTTCTTTGTATCTGTCAAAATAGTACAAGATTAGACTAATTCAATATATATGATATCAAATAAGGGTTAGCACAAATGTAATCTAAATGTAATCCAAAAGTAATCAGATTACATTACCAAAAATGTGTAATCTAAGAGATTATATTACTGACTACAAATTTTGTCATGTAATCTGTAATCAGTAACTGATAAATTCATAAGTAATCTACCCAGCTCTGTATATATATATATATATATATATATATATAATGACTGTTTAAAAAAATAGCATGCATGAGAGCCTTTGTGTAAAGGTTAATCCTTTTTTTTTTTTTTTGATGAGTAGACTGTAGCCTAAGACTATCCTATTTTTAATGGCTTTTAAGGATGTTATAATGTATATTATAATGTTATTGTTGTTTTACGTCTTCCTTTCATTTTACAATTACATTCAGTTCGCAATCCGTCCTTTGCGCCACCTGGCGGTAGTTTCGAGAATGATTTTTAACACGCGACTGATTTGCAGTTAACGCCGCGGCCCTGCGGCAGCGGTATTACCCCATTTTGGTTGTCTACCATCTGTATGAACAAAAAATTTGGATGTTGACCAGATTTTCCCTGCAGTGTGAATGTAGCCTATGTGAGTGTTTCTGCTTGTTTTCTGTGACTTACATTGTAGGAAGTGTTTCCTGGTCCTGCAAACAACATTGCCAAATATGACTGTGAAAAACAGACATAAACAGTGTAAATATCATGTCAAGAGAATACTGAATAGCTGCTTCAGGTATATTTGATTAGGACTGGAGCTAAATTCTACAGGACAGTGGGTCCCCAGGAGCAGGGTTGAAGACCTATGAATTATAAGATACTTCTAATATGATGTTCTCCATGATATGAGATGACGGAGGACTCATTTCTGAGAGCAGATGAATCTTCAGGACTTTACCTCTGTTTGAGATCTTCTTGAGCTCCTCTTTGCAAAACTCTTCCAGTTTGTCTCTCAGCTGATGGACAGATTCTATTACTCCATCAATAGAGAAGACAGACGTGCTGTGGCTCTCCTGAAAGTAACAACAATCAAATCTTTCATCTTCTCCAACGTGCAGAGAGAGATTTGTTGTATCACTGCACCACCCGGGCAGGCCGACTTACACCCCTTTGTCATTTTGTGAGCGAAGCCGCTAACGGTCTAATCAGATTCAATGATTACAGGTGCTGGTCATTATAATTAGAATATCATCAAAAAAGTTGATTTTATTTCACTAATTCCATTCAAAAAGTGAAAACTTGTTTTATATTATATTTATTCATTACACACAGACTGATATATTTTCAAAATGTTTATTTGTTTTTTTATTTTGATGTTTATAACTGAAAAGTAAGGAAACAACTCCCAAATCATTATCTCAGAAAATTAGAATATTGTTAAAAGGTTCGATATTGAAGACACCTGGTGCCACACTCTAATGAGTTAATAAACTCAAAACACCTGCAAAGGCCTTTAAATGGTCTCTCAGTCTAGTTCTGTAGGCTACACAATCATGGGGAAGACTGCTGACTTGACATTTGTCCAAAAGACGACCCATTGACACCTTGCACAAGGAGGGCAAGACACAAAAGGTCATTGCAAAAGAGGCTGGCTGTTCACAGAGCTCTGAGTCCAAGCACATTAATAGAGAGGTGAAGGGAAGGAAAAGATGTGGTAGAAAAAAAAATTGTACAAGCAATAGGGATAACCGCACCCTGGAGAGGATTGTGAAACAAAACCCATTCAAAAATGTGGGGGAGATTCACAAAGAGTGGAACTGCAGTGGAGTCAGTGCTTCAAGAACCACTACACACAGACGTATGCAAGACATGGGTTTCAGCTGAGCACTCCTTGTGTCAAGCCACTCTTGAACAACAGACAGCGTCAGAAGCGTCTCGCTTCAAAAAGGACTGGACTGCTGCTGAGTGGCCCAAAGTTATGTGCTCTGATGAAAGTAAATTTAGCATTTCCTTTGGATATCAGGGTCCCAGAGTCTGACAGGAAGAGAAGAGAGGCACACAATCCATGTTGCTTGAGGTCCAGTGTAAAGTTTCCACAGTCAGTGATGGTTTGGGGTGCCATGTCATCTGCTGGTGTTGGTCCACTGTGTTTTCTGAGGTCCAAGGTCAACGCAGCAGTATACCAGGAAGTTTAGAGCACTTCATGCTTCCTGCTGCTGACCAACTTTATGGAGATGCAGATTTCATTTTCCACAGGGGACTTGGCCCCAGCACACAGTGCCAAAAGCTACCAGTACCTGGTTTAAGGACCATGGTATCCCTGTTCTTAATTGGCCAGCAAACTCGCCTGACCTTAACCCCATAGAAAAATCTATGGTGTATTGTGAAGAGGAAGATGTTGATATGCCAGACCCAAGAATGCAGAAGAGCTGAAGGCCACTATCAGAGCAACCTGGGCTCTCATAACACCTGAGCAGTGCCACAGACTGATCCCAAAATTTAAGACCTCTTGAAATCATAATTAAGACGTTCTTGTACAATTTAAGGCCTTAAATTTGATACAACTAAACTTTAGACTTTTCAAGAGCCCGCAGAAACCCTGTATTTATTAAAAACGTGTACCCTGAGAAAAATTTAACTTGCTTAATGTACTTACATCTAAATAAACTTTCCCAACAGATCTTGAAAAGCCATTGTACATGTGAGGTTAAAATGGATCGCTATGTGTCTGAAGTGGAATAACGATTAAAATGACTCTTTACATGGTTTAGAAATTCTTTAAACTTTACTAAATCATAAAAAAACAAAAAAACAACCATCACACAATTAAAGATATTAATGCACACACTTTCTCTGAAAAACAACACTACAATCAGTTATTCTGCTGGGAAGTGTGTGTTCAGTGCAGGGATGTCTGTTTTTGTTTTGGTCTGTGTGACTCCGCCCACTGACAGTTCACCCAATAGTGTTTCTACACCCCGGGAGCGCTGAGTCTGAGGAGCCGCAGGACACATTTCTGCCACTAGCTGTCAGTATTACAAACTGTACCTTAAAGATTCTGAAAACACCTCACGAAATACAAAACCCCAATCACAGATTCATCATCCATCTCAGGAAATCTAAATGAAAAACGACTGCTGTTGAGAACGAGTGGTTCATCCTCAGTTCTTCACACCTTGGAGCACACAGATGCATTTCCAGACAGGAAGAAGTGTAAATGAGTTCTTAACGTTCATCTGTTCCACGCTTATATCACCCACACATTCATCTCAAGCCTTTCATTTTAATATAAGAAGGAAAAAAAGCCAGGACTGAATGTAAATGAGTAACACAGACAAGCATCACATACTGTACTGTCTCTTAACAACCTGACACTTTATTTCCAGCCACTCAGTTCCACTCATTTCCAAACTATTCTCACATTACATTATGAATTTTAATCATTTGGTAAAACAAGACGATGCTTTTCAAATGCAAAACTTTCTAACAAGACGCTTTTGTGTTTGTTTGAGATTTCTTTTGCAGCAAACCACATTGTTGCTATGAATGTATAAAACTGATGCATGCATTGATGAAAAAAACAACAAAACTGGAGAACTTCTGATGTTCTTTATGTTATATCACACAGTATGTTGATGGATTATAATAAGAGCAAAGCTAAAGGAGGAACACACAGCGAAATTCAAAGAATAGAGACGGAAACAGAATACCACAAGAGAAAAAAAAAGCGAGGATGTGAGAGTGCAGACTCATGGGAAACTATCATCATCATCTTCTGCCATCTCTTTAGCGAACTCCAGATCCTGCTGCTCTCGCTCTCTTCTCTCCTGTGAACACACACGGACAGGGTGAGCGTCTGTCCTTCAGCAGCTCTCGGGGCAGTGTGTGTGCGGCTCTTACCTCAGCAGACTCCAGGTCCTTGTTGTACGCCTTCGGTGGAAATCTCATGGCCTGCACAGAAACAGGTGAACAGCACTTACATCGCTCCCTATGCCTGATCTAAAAGTGCTTTTCCTTGCTTTAAACCCATACGTGTTGACTGTGAAACACAGTAGACTTTAATTATATGCATTTATGGTGTAATTCATTTCCATTTCAATCCATGTTCACTTTTTTCAGCCAACAATTATTTTTATTTATTTTTTAAATGAACTTCTATATGCTTTACTACTTGTAGTAGTCCAGGCTCAGGTAACAAAGCGAATGTTTGCTGGATCTTAGAAATCCTACCTTGACGGACATGTTGTGTATGTCCAGACAGAAGGAGATGCGCTGGTGGAAGGCCAGCTGAGGCTCGCGCGTGCTGTAAATGTCCATGGTCTCTTTCGACTGGACGTACCCTTTCTCGTGGTTTATACTGGCCTCGATCACACCGTCACGGATGGCCTGGACAGAGAGAGACGGTCACATGCTTCAGCTCAGTCCCTGATGAACACCATCAGATGAATGTGTGCGAGCCTCACCTTGGCCACGATGAACTCTGCGTCTTCAGGACTGTCCAGCTGCAGCTTCTGTGCGATGTCGGCCAGAGAGATGCGCGAGTACGACAGGCTGATCATCCTCACCCCTGAAACACATCACAAACATCTAAACGTCCAGCTGCTGCAGGACACACAGCTCTACAGAACCGTGTCTCTCAGACGGACTGCACACCAGAGCGGAGCAGCAGAAACACCCTGCAGGAGATCACCGGTCACAGAGCTGCATCTGAACCAACAGACAGGCCAGTCAGGATGTGACGATTAACTGTGAGCCGCTTGAAAATCAATTCAAATATGTGATGATTCAAATCGGTGGAGATGCTGAACAAATCATGATTCAGTTAGGGGCAGGAGTTTATATGAATGTATGTCTGAGGGGAACTTACTGTCCTTAGAAGAGCTTAGATGGTGTTTTTCTTTCCATCTTACCTCTGTATAATGCATATTAAAGTTCATAAGTGCAGCAGCACTGCTTTGTTTACAGCGGTAACCAAGGAAATGCTTTAAGCTCCACCTGCTGCGGTGTTCACAAGCGGTTTGTTTACAGCGGTAACCAAGGAAACGCTTTAAGCTCCACCTGCTGCGGTGTTCACAAGCGGTTTGTTTACAGCGGTAACCAAGGAAACGCTTTAAGCTCCACCTGCTGCGGTGTTCACAAGCGGTTTGTTTACAGCGGTAACCAAGGAAACGCTTTAAGCTCCACCTGCTGCAGTGTTCATAAGTGCTTTGTTTACAGCGGTAACCAAGGAAACGCTTTAAGCTCCACCTGCTGCAGGGTGCTGGAGCATATAGCTGTCCACTGCTGCGGGTGTGTGTTCACAGTGTGTGTGTGTGTTCACGGTGTGTGTGTGTGCACCTGGATGGGTTAAATGCAGAGCACCAATTCTGAGTATGGGTCACCGTATTTGGCAAATGTCTCGACTTCCACTTTTTCAGAGTTCACACCTATGTGTTATAGAGCCAAGTTAAAATATTCTGAAATATTTAGTGTCGAGCAAACCAAGCCAAGTTATTTATTCTCAAGTCATTATTCTAGAATATACATTTGAACACAGATCATACTGTATGTACTTTTTTAAGGTAAGAGTCAGATTTATCAATTTGTATTATACTCTTAATAAAATATTTGATTTCAGTAAACACTTCAACGGTCACATGCACTAGACTTGCAAACGTTTTCACCCATGATCAGACATCATACCCTTCAGCACGTTTTTAAAAGGGTACACAAATTCAACATATATGACTAATCATAATTTATCCAAAGTTTCAGGTTGGTGTTCTTTTAATTCAGCTAGGAGTTCACACCGTGATCTTCTGCAGGTCACGCGTCTTTACCCTCACTCACACAAACACACAGAGCGTGTCTGTACTACAGCAGACTCAGTGTGCTGTCTGTCAGTAAGATGCCATTCTAGAGGGATGAAGGAGAAGATGAGCAGCACTCACCGGTCTTGATGACGTTGTGTCTCAGACGGATGATCAGCGTGTAGGTGCCGTCTGCCTGAAACTTCTCTCCAAACTGATCCAGCGCCTGGTTAAACTTGGCAAGATTTCCAGCTCTCACCGCTGCACAGGGCAGAAGCAGCAGTTACTATCACATACCATTCATAGGAAGGAGTTAAGAGTGTGACGCTTTACTCTTCTCATGATCCGCATGAGTTCAGAAGAACCAATGTTAACAGGAAGTTCAGAACTGTAAATATAACTACTTTTAAGACAAAGGGAATGTAAAATGCATGTTTCTAGTGAGTCTGAAGGCCCTGGTGAGCAGCTGAACTCTGTTTCATCACAATCTGTTTTCACGATGTATGTCACACCCCAGCAGGAGTGCTGAAGCGTGGACCGTGGCACATGTCTGCGGGGTGAGTTACCCTGTGTCAACAGGAAGTAGGGCAAGAGCGACCTCTTGAGAGACGGCTGGCGGAACTGCAGGCGGTCAGGGATCTCCCCCAGCAGCAGCTCCACCACGATCAGCAGCTTGTGCACCTGCCGGACACACAGCCATCACTCAAACACAGCCCCAGTGACAGAAGACACACACACAGAGACAGAGACACGCTCACCGTCTGCTTGAAGCCCACGGCCGTGTGCTGAGGCGCTTTACGCAGGGCATTCGTCAGGGTCCTCCTCGCCTCTGAATACTCCAGCTGGATGGCCTTGATCCGCCCTGAACGTGAGCAACATTACAGACTGTGTGAGCTGGATACAGATTCTGTTAAACTTACTATTATTCACAAAACTGTAGCACTAGCACATGTAGTCTAAACTCCTGCAAAAAAGCCATAGCTTCATAACAAAAGATACCGATCATATTACATCACTCCTGCAATCTGACACAGCTGCAATACTTCACACATTCAATCACAAATCACAGCCAATCAGAAGACCGCGTGGATCTCAAATGAACACATTCAGGACGCGAGCGACGTCACAGAAACAAACAGAACTGTGTAGTCAGGACACGGAGTAATACAATACACATGACGAAATTAATTATTATTATACATTTATTATACATATTTAGATAAGGGCTGCGTGATAAATTGAAATGAAATTGAATTGGCCATTAGACAGAAGCAGACAGTCATGCGTATCTTTGAGTGAAGCACGCTTCTGTGATCCGCAGAAACTCTAAACACCCCCCGCAGAAGAAACCCAGGACACCCCATCACTGCAGCTGAACAAACAGAAGACTTAACTGCTTTCATTGATTCAGCGTGACTGATAAACACACCACTACCACAATATATGCTTTATCTGAGCGCTTATTATCATTTTCATTCGAACGACGGAGCCTCACTACAACACAAACCCAGGCTCCAGACTAAAGGCCCGTTCACACCAAGCACGATGACTATAAAGATAAGGTATTAAAAATCGTTTTCAGTATTAAAGAACAGCAGAGTCCACACCACAACTATAACGATAAAGACAAAGAAAAACAATATCGTTGGAATCACTTTCAAAACGATTTTTCTTCCAGCTGATGAACGATAAATAATTGACAGCCAATCAGAATCCATCCTGCTGTAACGAGCTCGAGAGTTTAAAGCGTCAGACGAGCGTGCGCTTAGAATAAACAGAAGATATCGTTCGCTGGTGTGGACGCTAATATCATTATCTTAACCTTAACACTGACTCTGCTAGGCTACACAAAGATCATCAAGTCATAAAATTACTTCTGTTTTCAACAGATAAGTGCAGTTAATAACAATATTACACCTTCATTTCATGTTTACACAGATTTGACAGTAAAGCTCTAAGCTTGAGTTGGGAAGCTTACAAAATTAACTTTTATTAACAACAGTAACATGCTAAATCTAATAATTATAACAATATTAGCATCTAATAACAATGTTTTATATAGAAAATGTATATATTCTATTCTTAAATATTCCATTATTATTCTATAAGACACTGACTAACAACTTCAGTGATTATGAGCGATTTAGTCTCAAATTGAAGAAGGGTTTGTTTTTCTTCATACACACAAATTGTATGACTATGACAATATCTGATTTCTTGATTTGATATTTTATAATAGTGATTTTATAATTTCAAAATATAGAGCAAAACATAGAAATGACTGACTAGTAAACCAGTAAGTGCGCCTCTGCTGCCATCTACTGGTTATAATGGTGATTTGATGTATGTTTTGATTTTACATAACTGTTTAGTATATTTTGGTCATCCTATAATTTTAGAGCTTTGAAGTGCTGGAAATAGTTGTGTGAAATGCTTGAAAGTCACTGAAAAGTGTTTGTATTTCTCTCTCAAACCCTGAAATGACTGGATTACTTCCGGCTCTTTCTGCCACAGCACTGCGGTTACAGCTAGCTTTACTGCTTCTGGTTTCCTGACGTACAGCAGCGCTTTTCAGAACAGAATCAGAAACCACTAGATCTCGCAGCAATCTTAACTCATTCTGTGTTGAATTAAAGCGCTTGTCACTGGATCTCGCAGCGCTGTGCAGTAACAGAGTCTCTAAATCACCTCTGGTTCCCGAGGAAAGCTCTTCTGAGCTGAGTTTGTTTGCTTCATGGTCCCAGCTGCGCAGCTCAAATGATTTTCACCACATGGCAGTTCATCTGAAGCCAGATGTGATTGAATTACTGACTTACGACTGATTCGGCCTCTCAGCCAGTTCTCTGTAGCGGTTCACTCACCGGTGTAGTAGAGATAGCGCGCCCACTCGTTGTTGTTGGCCAGCTCGGGGAACACAGACTTGGACACCAGTTTCTCCGCCTGGTCGTACAGATTGTACTGCAGGTAGTTGCGCAGCAGCAGGTTGAGCAGCGTGGCCTGGCCGTCGGCGTCATGCCGCAGCGTAGCCGTCCTCAAGCGCGCGTGTGCAGGAAACTGTGCTCAGGAGAGAGGAGAGTGAGCACAACAGCTCGGCTGAACCTGAGGTCAGAGGTCATGTGGAGAACAGCCTCACCTGCGCACCACATCCAGCTGGTTCAGGAACTCGTACACGCGCGAGTGATAGTAATAACACTTGGCAGCCACCAAGTCCAAAGCCCTGCGGTTCTGAGAGCCGATCTTCTGAAGCAGGTCATCAGAGACTCTCTGGGCCTGTGCAGGACAGAGGCTCACTGATGAAAAGCATTTCTTTGATTAATCAGATTAAAACACACACACCAAGTGTGATTAACTGTAAATAACTGGAGAACCCACGGCCCGACCGTGCCTTCATGTGCTGAACCGCAGTGAATCGAGTCAGATGTTATTTGATTAATATTTCTTACTCCTTTATGTACACATGCATAGTTAAGAAAGAGGAGATGTGAGTTTGCTGACCTGGGCGTAGTGTTTGTTGTTGGTGAGGTAGACCACCAGCAGCAGCTGCAGATAGGCCTCCACCTCAGGGATGAGTGGCGTCGCCGCAGCCTTCCCCGTGCGCGGCCTGAACTGCACGTCTCCTTCCCTCTCCACCGGCTGAAGCAGACACACACCAACATTCAGAGCAAACGCATGATTTACAGTAAAACAGCGCTCAACATCAAGTGTTCTTGAGACAGAAGACCACCTCTGAAGGCTCTACAGATACCAGCACCTGATTTAGCAGAACTCAAATAATTAACGACTACTGATGATATTCATTAATAATATTAGAAGTTGTGTCTTTTGGAATTCTACATTTAACAGCAGCAGCAGATGCAAATTTATTTCCATTAACAGAAATGGTAACATTTCTGGAAACAATGGTAACAAACCGGTTCTTATAGAGTAAATGTAAATATACTGACTGAGTGAGTGAGTTCGGACTGCTCCTAATAAAATAAACCACTGGTCTTCATACTGTCACAGATCAGCAGATCATGATAACCACACACGGCTCCTCACTGCGCCGAACTCCAGCGCTTCTCACTAACCACATCAAGATCTCACCATACCATAATACTGCGACATTTAAAAAATAAAGAATAAAATAAAGTAAAAAAATAAAATTTCACACATTTTACAGTTAAATGATTCTAATGCACTTTGAGAGTTCAAAATTAAGAGCTGCAACCCGTGTTCTTAACTAAAAAAAACTTAGGTCAGAGAATCTTCTTATTTGTGATCTACTGTCTCAGTCTAGATTACAGTCACACTGAAAGCCAAACATGTGAGAACAGAATAATAACAACAGTAACAGCCATATTTTGTAAAACAATTGCACTGTAAAACAAATGAATATTTCATATGTATATTATTTTTGCTTCACACTGCAGTAGGGAAATTACAATACTTCCTTCCTAATTTCTACACCTGAAAGAGATGTTTAGAATTCGGACTGCATGTAAACCGCTAGCTGTCATCTATTCTCGCTGCACTGTAAGCTAGTTATTTTGACGCTTCAGTGAAAACAGGCTTACAAAAACAAAACCGCGTCTCTCTACAAATCTAGTGAAGTGCTGTCCTCATCTGGCGTGGAAATGAAGACTCACTGGTGGCTGTGTTCCCAAACGCACGCTAAACTCACAGCACATGCACTATAGGAGTTCACTGCATTCATTCAGTGTGAACAGAGCCGTTCTGACACCGGATCACCAGCTGATCGGCTCAACGGCACGAGGAAAGGTCAGTCTGGAGCCCTGCATGTCAGTCTGTGTGCACTTTAATATCTACAGTCCACAGCACTCTATTTGATTAGTGCATACAGCCCCCGTCTGCTCTCTGAACAAGCAAACGTGTGCGCTGGGGAACAGAAAGGTGTGGGGTTGGGTACCTCGTCCAGGAAGCCCAGCAGGAACTCTTTGCTGGCAGCGTTGGACGTGAAGAAGCCGGACACGGCTTTCTGCAGCACATTGTGATTGAGACGGCGGCTGGTGGAGGGCAGAGCTCGCAGGGCACGGAGGACGAAGCGCGGCTCCTTCCCCTGCACGGCCTTCTCGATCTGCTTCACGTGCTCCCGGATATCTGCAGCAGACACACACACTCAGAGTCATCCACACAGAGCTCACCAGCTCAGGAGCAAGTGATTACTGCTCACTGATGCGAGTCTCTCACACAAAGAAATAACAGGAGTGGATGTGCGTTTCGTTTAGAATCCCCAATAATAATGATCCCTTTCTCAGATGCTTGTCCCAGGCCCCTCCCACACTGGTGTTTTATCATAGCTCCGCCCTGAGTGACTGTCATCAGTCCTCCACTGCTTCACCACAAGAATGACTCGTGTTGTGTTGTTGATGTGATGAACACAGCAGTCATCATTTACTGCTAACATCTGAGCGCTGAAGACGCAGTGGATTACATTTGTTTCTGAAGAGAATGTGTCTATGTTCACGCGATCATTCGTGATCCAGCGTCACCTCCAGAAGAAGTGAGTGGAAGCTTCTTTAATCAATCTTTGGCCTTTCCTAATCATGTGCTCGTTAGCAAGAACAGCTCGTCAGTCCTCTGAAGAGAGGGGCGGAGTCAGCAGAGCTCATTAGCATTTAAAGGGACATGCACCCAAACGGCTTGCTGTGAACAGAGCTGTTTTTGACAGGATAAAAATGTGTTGTTTTACACTACCACTGAGAAACTTTAACCAAAGTATGATATAGACGTTTCTTAAGACCCTAAAGAATCATATCAACGGTGTTTCTGACCTACCGTGCTCTGCTCTGTAACACTAGCGCTGGTCTTTACTAACTCTGTCTCTGTACGCTCTGCTCGTGACTGATACACATGATGATAATGATGATAATGATGATAATGATGTGTGTGTGTGTGTACCGTCGAGCGTCAGCTGGTCCTGCTCTCGCGGCGCGCGCGGATCCTCCTCCTTCATCTCTACATCCTGCGCCTCCGCGCCGCTCTTCTCTTTCTCCGCGCGGGGTTTCTCGCGTCGCTTTGCCGTCGCTTCTTTCATGTCGCCGCGCAATCACGCGTGTAAATAAGAAGTTGCTGGAGCGCTCGAATTCACGCCGAAGATGACTGGCAATTCTGACGGGCCGCAGTGCATTCTGGGACGCTGGCGCTCTTCCTCGCGCGGTTTCCGTGTGGCCCTGAGGCGCGCGAGGAGAGTACTGCCATCTAGCGCTCAGCGTTACTACAGCGCCACACAAATCAGTTCTGAGCGCTGCGTGACTCACCTGTTTAACACAGATACACCATCAAACTCTATCAGATACATCATCAAACTCTATCAGATACATCATCAAACTCTATCAGATACACCATCAAACTCTATCAGATACATCATCAAACTCTATCAGATACATCATCAAACTTCTCTCCACACACTATCAAAGCATGGAATGAGCATGTGATGATTTACTGGATACTTAACATATAGAGCAATAACATATCAGGTTGGAGAATGGATGGATGGAGTTAAACTGTGTCAATACATCACTTTCTGTAGCTTTTATTCCTGCTGTGTTTTCTCTCAGAATACAAACAAACAAACATATAAATAAATAAATAAATAAATAAATAAATAAATAAATAAAGAGTACCTGCACGACTGGCTGTCTGACATGACTTTAAGTTGTTTTCAGAATGTGAAAGAAATGTTTTAATGACGTTTATTAACCGTGAGGCTACAGTAGAATACTTGCTGTTGAGTTAAATCACACATCATGTTTTTTTGTTTATTAATTTTTTTTATTGAACTTTCAAAATTACAAAATTCAACAGCAAGTTCTTCACATATTTCTCATATTTACACAGTTTGTAAATACAAATTGAGACAATTTTAATAAAATAAAAAACAATAAAATAATAATAAAATATAATAATAATATGTAATATATAAAATATATAATAATATAAATAAAATACATAAATAATAATAAATTAATATTAAATTGAAATAGAAAATATATTGATATTAAAATATAATATTAAAATATAATATTAAAATTATAATAATATATAAATAATGATAAAATAATAATTACAAAAAATAAATAAAATAATGAAAAAAAATAGAGAAAAAAAATAAAAGGGCATCACAAGCATATTTTAAATTCATTTAGCAGAGGCCTCAAAGACTTCCTCGATGATAAGAAATAAGATTTAACGGCTGTATGAAAATCAGAAAAAACTGCTTAAACAAAAACTAAACAGAGATGAACAGAGACATTAAAAGATAACACACAGTAGACTCTTTTCTTCTCTTGGCCGGATAAACCAGGAGGGGTGGGCACCCTGTAAAAACCTGCGGAAACCACCACACGAGATCAACAGTGTAAACAACTAATGGATGTGGAGGAGACGGCTGTAGTGTGTGACGGAGACGGATCGAAGCTGGTGTCCAGCTGCATCTCCTCAGACACGACTGACCACACGCGAGGAGACGGAGCCTGTCTCAGAAAGAGATTCTGAGCTTGATCTTCTGTTAAAGATCCCTGGTCTCAGACGACCACCGGGACAAGACCACAGGAAACAGATGATTCTTCTGCACAATCTGACTTTGCTGCAGCCTGGAATTGAACTGCGTCTGGTCAGAGGAGAACTGGCCCCTGACTGAGCCTGGTTTCTCTCAAGGTTTTTTCTCCATTCTCTCACTGATGGAGTTTTGGTTCCTCTGGCTTGCTTAGTTGGGGACACTTCATTTACAGTGATATTGTTGACTTGATTGCAAATTATTGCACAGATACCATTTAAACTGAACTGAGCTGCATGATGACATCACTGAATTCAATGATGAACTGCCTTTAACTGTCATTTTGCATTATTGACACACTTGTTTTCCTAATTAATGTTGTTCAGTTCCTTTGACGCAATCTTTATCGTTTTAAAGCTCTGTATATACAATAAAGGAGACTTGACTTGAATCTGTTTAATCACACAGGACACCACACTCCTGGACGATGACTAGTATATGCTGGCCGGTTTTATTTCTTTACTAACGTCATTTTAAAGGCTGAACTCCTAGCTTTATATATTCATGAGTGCCCAGTGCAGTCCATGATGGGAGAAATTCAATTATCCTTAAGACATCACACTTAAATTCATCATTTAATAATAAATTCATCTTTCCACTGTCATCAGTGGTAATAGAAATGTGAATAGATTTATAAAACTGCAGGATCAATCCAGAAATCAAAAAGTGATATTAGAACCAAAGGGACGCAGGCACAAAACAGCAGATCAAGTCTAAGAGTATATAAGAGCTTTCAGGGTTACACTACTTGCGCATCAGCGGTGTCAATAACGTCA
>NW_024879202.1:148851-158851 GCF_018340385.1 Cyprinus carpio | reverse complement strand
CTATTTTGATTTTTAAAAAAAGGGTGAGGGAGTCTGTCATCTGTGTTATAGGCTTTTGATTGGTTAGCTGTGACACCCGGATATTGTAGTGATGGGTGATCGTGATCAAAGATCTGGTATCGGGTTTCCACGGTTTGTTGCCTCTTACATGACTCAGAAATGCATGGAACAGTTTGCAGAACCACTGCATTTTATATCACATCCACAACGTGTTAAATGTAGCATGAGCAGGTTTTGACATGTAAATTAGATTGTAATAAATTTCAAAATTTGACACCAAAACCAGAATGGTCTGACCTTAGCTTTGTGAAATGATGCTACATACACCGGCCTGAAGTAAACGAGTCAAGCAGTCGGGCGAACGAGACGCAGGACTTCACTCTCTGACAGCAGATGGCGCGCTGCGCTTATCAATACCACCAGTAATATGCATTATACAGAGACCAGATGAAATATACCATCTAAAACTTTTCTGGAGACAGCTAGTTCCTCCTCAGATATTAAGATTAATCCCCACCGGTTCAGTATTTAAGAGGTTCCTTCCAATGTTTTTCAGATTTTGCTTCTGCCTGCTAACAGTATTTTCTCCTCGTTTGTGTCTCAGGCCTCTGGTAAAAGGGTTAGTTCACCAGAAATGTAAAATGATGTCATTAAATTACTCACCTTCATGTCGTTCCCAAAACCGTAAGAACACAAACCCATACCCAAAAATTGCTTGAAGAAACACACGAATAAACCATATATTGTCACACATCTTATGTTTCTTGTCTTCCACGGTTCATCAGTTTAAATTTCTCTAGCTACAGCAATAAACTACATACCTTTGTCCAGATTAGTGGATTTCCTTGTGCGTCGTCAGGGTTAAAGGGTTAGTTCCCTCAAAAATGAAAATGAGTCCATGTTTTACTCACCCTCAAGGCACGTGTATGACGGTCTCTTTATGACAAATCCAGTGCGGGGTTTATACTTAACATGGTCCTTTCTCTTCCGAGGCTTTATAATGGCATAGTGAGTGTTTTTGTTCAACCAGGCAAAAAGTAGTCAAATGATATGGCTCATTAATGTTCCCTGTGTATGATTACCGCTTTCATTCTTCAGTGTCAATCATATACATCATGAGAAAATAAAATCAGCTTGAATAACTTTGCCGTAGTATCACTTTAAGCATTTAAGTCGGCCACGTTGGTGCATGCTTTTGCAGTTTCCTGCCCTATAGTTGTACAATTTGGTTAATTTTATTGCTTAGTTATCAGAACTCTGAAAGGTAATATCTCTAATATTTGGTAAGCGAAGATCTCTGATTGTTATCCTTGACAAACCAATCGAAAGGTAGTGCTTGAAAAAGTCGTCGAAAGTGTTTTCTCTTTGGCCCTGCTGTTTTATTGTCTTGGTGGTTGTTGTATTCAGGACTACTGACGATCTGACTCCGTTATCATATCGGCTGCATCTTCGGGGCTGTTTTTCAGAATCTCAGATTACTCTTAAAGGAACGTCGGAAAACCCAAACCTCACACATCAGTAAAAAAAAAAAACCTCAGTGCATGCCATCTCCAGTACTGACCTGCTGTAGTGGACTGTATTAGGCCTGTGTTTTAATACCAAGGTTGGGAACACTACAAATGTACTTGGTAACTGCTTGATTTTCCAGGATGGAATAAGCCATCTGAATCCTGCGGCGCAGGAAGGACTGAGAACAGTAGATGTTGCTAGTCTTCTTCAAGCGTATGAATACCATACATCCAAAGAGGAGCAAAGACCTTGCCCACAATTCCAGGTATTGTATTGAAGCCATTTTTGTTGTTGTTAAATTGGTTTACTTTATTCAGGCCTCACGCTCTAACAGAAGTGTGTCAGTGAAAGGTCAAAGATAATACAGTGTTTTATCCTAGTATATTCTAACCGTGGATAGCGAGAGCTAGTTATAAATGACCCCCCGCCCGCCACGGGTTATATAGTTTTCTTTAGTAGCAATCCTGTCTGGACAGTGCATTGAGTGACAGTTCGTTCATCCGTCCAGCGGCAGATAAACGTGCTCAGCTGCTTATTCCCCCATGAGCACGAACCACTGAGGCAGCACACGTCTGTTCCTCTTTCAAGGCAGCACTAGCAGAGTCAGCGGAAGACCTCAGGCCTCTGGCCTCTCAGAGAGGTCAGACCTCCGTCACACGATTCGCATGTTGGAACAAGGACGAAATGTGTATCGAATTACAGATACTGTCTAGTACGTGTCCTCTCTGCTTGGACCATAAAGCAATCCAGTGGTGGTGTCGACACACATCAGCATCAATGCCGCAGATAGTGACGGTTATGTTTTCTCACAATATCCCAGGTTTCGTCTCAACCGGAAGAGTGTCACCTTCAAGGGAAGTATGATTATTTACCTGTCCTCAGCCCCGATGAGCATCAGCAGCTCTTTCTCAAAAAAAAAAAAGAAAAGTGAAAAAAAGAAAAAGATCACTCTGGTGATCTTACATCGGATCTTTCTCTCATACGCAGAGTTCCTATGACACTAAGCGTATGGGCGCCGGGGTTTACAGAATCAGGGAATCCGACCCGTCCCCCCCCCCCCGTGTCCTGACGATGTGTTCATTTTTTCCCAAGAAGTCGACACAGTGGAAGATGAATTTGATAAGACTGTTGTGGGGCCTGTACAACTGATGAATATGATATGATGATGATGAGGAGTTTAAGAGCGTCCTTCAGCCCCACTCAGCAGTGGATCCAGCGAGTACAACCGCTGTGGGCATTTACCCGTACCAGAGCCCCAGCGCTGCAAAACAGGGAGTTCCACCTGTGACGCAACCCTGTTCCCGACAAACCAGATCTGACTCTGGAGGGCAGTGTGCTTCAGTGCTAGACATCAAAGTCTAACTTCTGTTGATGATGGAAACAGACAGCTAAAAGAAGTAGTCCAGGGTTCATATTGATCAATCAATTTATCCGCGAAGTGGCCGAGATGCTGGTAAGGGTATTAGATGACCATGCATTGAACTGACTGTGTTCCAGTCATTTTGTCACTGGGAGAACACGGGCCAGACTGAGTCGTCATTCCGAGAGAATGAGCCAAAATTGGCTTCCTTTCAAGCCAGCTCTTGCACTCTTTGAACGGACTGCTGCCCACTGCTACCCGTATGCGGCCGCAACACAGTTTAATTCGCCTACCGCTTCCGGCAAAGCACACAGTGTTGATGAGGACAAAATTGGAAGATTGATGAACTCACAGTTTTGAGCTCTCTCAAGTTATCTGTACAGCTCCGATGGGTAAAAGCCAGGCTGACACACTGATCTTAGCTGACAGCATGGCTGACCACGGTGTTTACTTTCTTCTGGAAGTAGTGTTTGAATGACACGGTTGGAACCGAGTGTCAGGGTTGAGATGGGTTATAAGGTAACCACTCCTGATCACTTTGACTGGTATACAAGAAGTGAAGAAAACCTCAACATAACAGCATGGCCCACAGTTCATCCCTACAGCTGTTTAGGAGACAAAGAGTCCAGTGATTGTCTGCGTGGGATTGCCTTCAAGGGTCTTTGCCGTTCAAGGTGAATACTCAGAATCTGCCTCCATTCTGATGTATGAATGCCCAAAAGCACAGAGGAATCCGGTTGCTAATCCAGGGCGCTCTGTCCTGTACTCCTCGTATAGCATGACGCCGACTGTCGGGCGCCGCTCGCTCCAGGCACCGGCTACCTTTCTTGCAACACCCTGCTGTGACAGCCCCTTAACTACACTGATACAGATGACCCTTGTGGAATACCTTTATACTGGCACTGAAAGGGCACACGAGCTCATCGAGACCCATGTGTCCCCCAACGGCCAGCACCTCCTTCAGCTCTAGCGTAAGCACCAGTAGCTCTGACGACACACTGCTGTATTATTGGCGCTCCCATTCAGCTCGGGGCAACAAGTCCATACCGCGCAGACACAGACCGCTGTCGTCCCAACAGGAGAGTGATTTTTGAGTCGGTGGCCTAACTGAGAAAAAAAAAAAAAAAAAAAAAAAAAAAAGGGACCTCAGAAACAAGTTAATTGAAATGGAGTAATATCCAGGACCCATAAACATCCAAACCCCCGCCCACTGTACGTACATAAGTTGAAGAGATCCCTTCAGAAATGCCCCTACACAGCAGAAAGCAGTCGCAAGTGAGCCCCAGTGTTAGGTATTCCAAAGCAAAAAGCATTAATGAATTACATAACGCCAAGGTACTCATGTGGTCCATTAGCTTTTTCATGTGGAAGGCCCCAGCATTGCCTTGTGACAAATGTGTAGTTAGATAACTGGCCCTCAAAAGGTCCGTGACTAGGTGGCCATCTCGTTTAAAACAGGAACATTACTTTATTTATCATGAAAATTAATGTCCAATGGGCCTAGACCTTTGTGTATCATCTTTGATGATGACTACTGATTGAAAGGTTCTTCTCTGTAATAAAAAGAAGTAGAAGATCAGTGATAGCATACCAAATGTCATGCGTCTTTTCTGTTTAAGGAGCAATTTAGTATTTCTTGTCTCAGTTGCAGGTTACGCCCAGAACTGGTAAATATGTGCTTCACAGATTCGTACTTCCTAATTTGGCAAGCAGATGAGCTGGCTGTGTGTGTGAGCAGTTTGATTAACCAGATCAGAATAAGAGAGTGGCGTGATGGTTTTCCTTAAATCCAGCTTTAACTATCTGCTGCGCGTGACCCACGGTATTAGTTTACTCTCACGTTGTTTGCCTTCGTTGACACTTATGCTTTTTCTTTTTTATTGTTTCTACATTATTTCCCTGCTGCTGCTTTATAGAGTGACGAAGAATCTACCGTATCGCAGTCAGTCCCTGAACCCTAAAAGAAATGGTTTTTCAGACGTTCCTCATGCGTTTTGTCTATGGTTGACAATGGCGAAGCTGTTCCAGACCCTTACAGTCACCTCGTATGGTGCTTTTTCTTGAATATTTCAAAGGAGATAAGACCTCCAAGGCAAGATGTGTTTGTTATTTGATTGTTCTTTTTGATATTATGGGATTTGCATTTTTTTTTTTTTTTTTTAAGCTACCCTACTATTCCAAGTTTTTGAAAATTCACCTTTGTTGTACTTTATTCATCAAAACAATAATATTGTGACTTAGGTTGTTATAAATGTTTGATTCTTTGATACTTAGTGTCAAGACCGCAATCTTTAATTTATGGCGGTTAATGCAGCGAATAGATAGACTGTGGCATTAATCGAAAAAAACGATTCGATTTGGACGATCTTGGCTCCAACGATATGAAATCCAATAATCGAGATACAATGATTATTGTGCACCATCCGCCCCCTTTTGCAGCGCTGCCTTCGTTCCTCCAAAAGGCCCAGTTCCCGGTGCAAATCATAAAATCATGTAAACATGACATTTGCAAAATGGGACGTGCTTGAAATTATCAAAGTATATTTAATCAGGTTTTTTAAAAGCGTGAAAGAGAATTGCGCCACCCTGCTCTCAGGAAGAGATGCGCTCAGAGACAGAACAGAACACGGACATTTAAAGTCATCTTTTAGCTCAAGGTGCATGCCTAATCGCTGAAGTACATGCAAAAATGCTGCGCTTGGTGATTATTCATGTATACCTTCGTCGGCTCATGGTAAATAAATGAATGTCAAGAGTTGAGAATGAAAATACGCGTGTAACAGTGATTTGGATCCGTTGACGAGCCTCTTACAGTGAACAGAGGGCTATGTTTTATTTACGATGTGATTATTAATTTCTGCCGTACATACCTACAGAGAATAAAAATTGCGTTACTCTCAGACCTTTGGTGCCTACAGATAACACTAACAGTTATAACATTAAATATCAGATAAGAAAAATATAAAGTACAACCTATACAAATAGCGGCATGTAAAAGAAAAGATAAGTTACAAGCCTCACATGGTAGACAGAGTGCCAACCAGTGAAAGGAAGTAAAACAGTGGCAGCTATCAGGATTGTAGCAACCCTTATTTACAGTGGAAATACATCTTTGATATGTATCACTATCTTTAAATAAAATCACTCATATAAAGTTTTTTGGTCATATGGCCCCCACATAATAGTGTTAAATAATCGTGATTACAATATTGACCCAAAATAATTGTGATTATGATTTTTGCCATAATTCTGAGAGCCCTGTAGACTAGATTCCACAAGAGGGTTCTTTCTTTCGCGTCTGTTTGAATGTTAGGCATCTGTTGTTTTCCCAGCTTCAGAGAATGCAAGCTGCGTCGCAAGTAGATATTAATGGAATATTCCAGTCCCGAACAAGTTTTTAGTTTTAGTGGTTTCTGCCAAAAATGGGTTTGAGCACTGTGCTGATCTTCTGGAGTTTAATCTTAGAAAAAATGGAGGAAAGTGCATAAACAGAGAGCAAAGCACGGAGAAGTAAACAAGTGTCTTCTTAACACTGAGGAAACAAAGCCGGAAGCCCTTAGTACATGTTACATTGAGACGCAAGAAAGCATGAATGAATGAATACTTTATTTTTTCCTAGCCACCGGTTGCACATAAAAAACCCCCTTGGTCTCTGTTCTTACCCCCCCAAACCAACCCAAAACCCCAAGCACTTCCAACCCTGTGCGTCCGTTCTGCACACACACTATTGCCCCCGCTCACCTGCTCTGTACTACATGGCCAAAAGTGCAATCTCATCCTCCACAACTCACACTCCTTACACGCACTACGGCTGACACGATACGGACCGGACTCACGACGTGACAAGGACCCACTCTTTTCACCGGTTGGGGTGCTAGGGACCTCATGACCCCTGCTATGCCGCTTCACGCCATGCACACATGATGCACACATGGCGCAAGGTGTCGACCGCGGCCGACATCTGCAGCTGACGAGCGCATGTGGTCCAGGGCCAAGCAGGACATGGGCAGAGGGCGCGTGGCGGAGAGAACTGCAGTGGCCCGACCTCGATTTGACGAAAGCTACTAGAGGGTATATTTAAGACAAATTATCCAATTATTTTGTAATGTCCTTTATTATTACTTTACCCGGTCGGCCCCCCACAAAATGCTGTACAGGCTGTTCCGTCAGCTTGAAATATAACTATAATAATATGAGCTAATATAGCACTTGTATATCATTGCCCTTTGTTGGTTTTGATTGCTTCTATTGTCCTAGCATACGAGAGGTAAGCGTCGCTTTGGATTAAAAGCGGATTAGCATAAATGACTAATATTTAATAGAACGAAAAATGACATGTCATTTGCTCATGATCCAAACAAAGATGCGCATTACAGGCAACATGAGCAGGTTTTAATATAAATTAAAAATTTATATAAATTCTTAACGGAGCTTTAAAGCGTTTCCTGTTGGTTCGCTGTAAAACAAAGCACTTATGAACACTGCAGCAGGTGGAGCTTAAGCGACTGTTCCTGGGTACTACCCGCTAATGGATGGCAAAACAAAAAGCACTAGGAGACAACAACTGAGGCGCTCGACGTCGAAGCAGAGGAGACATCTAGGAGCTCTAAGACGATATCGCTTGGTGTACCGCCTGTAACAAAGCACACTTTGCGAACACTGCAGCAGGGTGGAGCTTAAAGCGACGGGTGTCTCTTGGTTACCGCGTGTAAACAAAGACTTTAATGAACCTTGGCCAGCAGGTGGAGCCTTAAAGCGCGGTTTACAATTGGTTACCCGCTTCCTTGTAAACAAAGCACTTATGATAACACCTGCAGAAGACAAACGGTGGAGCTTAAAAGCTTCCCTTGGTTACCCGCTGTAAACAAAGCACTTATGGAACACCCTGCAGCATGTGGAGCGTTAACGCAGTTCCCTCATTGTGTCAGCAGGTTTACAAGCCACGTGAAACCCACCCCCACCCCGACCACAAGCACAATCGAGGAATGGCAAAAACACAACAGACAACCAGATGACACACGAAGAGCAAGGTGGAGCTGTAAAGCGTTTCCTTGGTTACCGCGCTGTAAACAAAGCCACTTGATGGAAAACCCTGCATCAGGTTTGGAGCCGTAAAGCGTTACCTTGGTACCGCTGCTAAACAAAGAACTTATTGAAACACCGCAGTCAGGTGACGAGAATTAAAGGCGTCTTTCCTTGCGTTTCCGTCGCTGAAACAAAGCACTTATGAACACCGCAAGCAGGTGGAGCTTTAAAGCGTTCCCTGGGTCACCGCTGTAAAACAAGCATTTGAACATCTGCAGCAGGTCGAGCACCATTAAAGCGGTTTCAATGGTTAACGACTGTAAACAACAAGCACTTATGAATCACTTGCAGAAGGTGAGCTTAAAGCGTTCCCTTGGTTACCGCACTGTAAAACAACGCACCTGTATGAAAAACCCGCAGCACGTGTGGAGCACTTAAAGCCGTTCCCTTGGTTACCCGCGCCTGTAAAATACAAAGCATTATGAAAACCGCAGCAGGTGGAGCCTTAAAGGCGTGTTCCTGGGTTACCGCTGTAAAACAAAGCATATTATGAAACACAGCAGCAGGTGGAGGCTTAAAGCGTTGCCTTGGTTTAGCCAGCTGTAAACATAGAACTGTATGAACACCCGCAGCAGCAGGTGGAGCTTTAAAGCGTTCCCTTGGTTAACGCACTGTACACAAAGCACTTATGAACACTGCCAGCAGGGGCGCTTAAAGCGTTTCCTTGGTTTACGCTTGAAACAAAGCAAAACAATGACACCGCAGCAGCAGCGGGTGGCGCTTTTAAAGAGGGTTTCTTGGTTACGCTGTAAACAAAGATTGACTTATGAACCACTGCAGCAGGTGGCGCTTTAAACGCGTTCTGCCTTTGTGTTACCACGTCTTCGTTCAAACAATCCTTATGAACACACCGCGCATCCTGGCGCTTCTGCTTCTGTCTTACCTTGGTTACAGAATCTCAGAAACAGCGTGTCGCTTATGTGCTCGCGCGTCGGGTTTTTTTTCCCAGGTGGATGCTTAGTACAGCGTTTCCCCTTGGTCTGTTTGTCTCGCCCAGCTGTAACAAGCACAGTGATCTGGAGTCCAGGCTACGTGGCGCGTAAAGGTGCCTGACAAAATACAACCGCGTGCTGGGGTGGGAGTGCCCGCGGGACGAACCTGCATGCATTAATAGAGCACAAGATATGAGGCAAGAAAAAACACCCAGCTAAATTCTTCTAAAGACTTTCCTCCTCAGCACACGCACATTCATAGAAACTCATGCCCCTAACGAGCCGAGTTGTTCAGCCACTCCACCGATTGATCGTCATATATCTGAATCGATTTTGCACCGCTCGCAGTTTTAATCAATGCGTATTTGTCCTCCTACCGGCATACCGTGGCAATCTCTTGAGGGACAACAGGAGTCAATAATAAATCAGTAATTATTATATTATGTCAATTTAAAACATATAATTGTATCTTAAGATTTTTATAAGTCATAAAGGTTCTTATCAATCCACCGGTTCACAGTTACAACTGCTTCATAAAAATATGCAGCGATTTTTGCATTGGTCTGAACAGAAACAGTAGACAGGCTGATTGAAAATGTACATTAATTCTCTGCCAGCAGGTGGCGCTTTTGAAACAGCAATAACGTAGTAGTTTCCCGGGCAACAGCTGTATACAAGGCAGTACCGTGCTCATTAATGCTACTTTGAGACATCATAAGCAAGATGAAATAAAAATGACATTGAACCTTTTCTGTAGACAGTCGGTTCCCTTCAGAGATATATAGATATAAAAACAGCTGTGTTTTGACTTTGAAATGTGCAGCACTCATATTTATTCAATTAAATCATAACCCTAATTATCGCATTAATCACACTTTGAGAGTTAAAAATTAAGAGCTCCAACACAGGTTCAGACTGCAAACTAAACAAAGAAGAAAAGCTGGTGAATTGACTTGTACTTGAAGTTTAAATGGGATTCAGTCCTCTTTTTAGTTGTGATATGTGTCTCAGTCTAAAGTGGGGAAGTCGTGGCCTAGTGGTTAGAGAGTTTAGGCACCGAACCCCCAACTGCTCCCCGGGCGCCGCAGCATAAATGGCTACCCACTGCTCCGGG